>NC_092741.1:8154446-8211026 GCF_047496795.1 Chiloscyllium punctatum
CCCTCAGTAACAGCAGTGTGTACCATCCCCTCCCCCTCCCCCACACCGACCCTCAGTAACAGCAGTGTGTACCATCCCCTCCCCCCCCCACCGACCCTCAGTAACAGCAGTGTGTACCATCCCCTCCCTCCCCCCCCTCACCGACCCTCAGTAACAGCAGTGTGTACCATCCCCTCCCCCCCCACCGACCCTCAGTAACAGCAGTGTGTACCATCCCCTCCCCCCCCCCCACCGACCCTCAGTAACAGCAGTGTGTACCATCCCCTCCCTCCCCCCCCTCACCGACCCTCAGTAACAGCAGTGTGTACCATCCCCTCCCCCCCCACCGACCCTCAGTAACAGCAGTGTGTACCATCCCCTCCCTCCCCCCACCGACCCTCAGTAACAGCAGTGTGTACCATCCCCTCCCTCCCCCCCCTCACCGACCCGCAGTAACAGCAGTGTGTACCATCCCCTCCCCCTCCCCCACACCGACCCTCAGTAACAGCAGTGTGTACCATCCCCTCCCCCCCCCACCGACCCTCAGTAACAGCAGTGTGTACCATCCCCTCCCCCCCCCACCGACCCTCAGTAACAGCAGTGTGTACCATCCCCTCCCCCCCCACCGACCCTCAGTAACAGCAGTGTGTACCATCCCCTCCCCCCCCACCGATGCTCAGTAACAGCAGTGTGTACCATCCCCTCCCTCCCCCCCCTCACCGACCCTCAGTAACAGCAGTGTGTACCATCCCCTCCCTCCCCCCCACCGACCCTCAGTAACAGCAGTGTGTACCATCCCCTCCCCCCCCCACCGACCCTCAGTAACAGCAGTGTGTACCATCCCCTCCCCCCCCCACCGACCCTCAGTAACAGCAGTGTGTACCATCCCCTCCCCCCCCACCGACCCTCAGTAACAGCAGTGTGTACCATCCCCTCCCTCCCCCCCCTCACCGACCCTCAGTAACAGCAGTGTGTACCATCCCCTCCCCCTCCCCCACACCGACCCTCAGTAACAGCAGTGTGTACCATCCCCTCCCCCCCCACCGATGCTCAGTAACAGCAGTGTGTACCATCCCCTCCCCCCCCACCGATGCTCAGTAACAGCAGTGTGTACCATCCCCTCCCCCCCCACCGATGCTCAGTAACAGCAGTGTGTACCATCCCCTCCCTCCCCCCCCACCGACCCTCAGTAACAGCAGTGTGTACCATCCCCTCCCCCTCCCCCACACCGACCCTCAGTAACAGCAGTGTGTACCATCCCCTCCCCCCCCACCGATGCTCAGTAACAGCAGTGTGTACCATCCCCTCCCCCCCCCCCACCGACCCTCAGTAACAGCAGTGTGTACCATCCCCTCCCCCCCCACCGATGCTCAGTAACTGCAGTGTGTACCATCCCCTCCCTCCCCCCCCACCGACCCTCAGTAACAGCAGTGTGTACCATCCCCTCCGTCCCCCCCACCGACCCTCAGTAACAGCAGTGTGTACCATCCCCTCCCCCCCCACCGATGCTCAGTAACTGCAGTGTGTACCATCCCCTCCCCCCACCGACCCTCAGTAACAGCAGTGTGTACCATCCCCTCCCCCCCCCCACCGACCCTCAGTAACAGCAGTGTGTACCATCCCCTCCCTCCCCCCCCTCACCGACCCTCAGTAACAGCAGTGTGTACCATCCCCCCCACCCACCGACCCTCAGTAACAGCAGTGTGTACCATCCCCTCCCTCCCCCACCGACCCTCAGTAACAGCAGTGTGTACCATCCCCTCCCCTCCCCCCACCGACCCTCAGTAACAGCAGTGTGTACCATCCCCTCCCCTCCCCCCACCGACCCTCAGTAACAGCAGTGTGTACCATCCCCTCCCCTCCCCCCACCGACCCTCAGTAACAGCAGTGTGTACCATACCCCCCCTCCCCCCCCCACCGACCCTCAGTAACAGCAGTGTGTACCATCCCCTCCCTCCCCCCCCCACCGACCCTCAGTAACAGCAGTGTGTACCATCCCCTCCCTCCCCCCCCCACCGACCCTCAGTAACAGCAGTGTGTACCATCCCCTCCCTCCCCCCCCCACACCGACCCTCAGTAACAGCAGTGTGTACCATCCCCTCCCTCCCCCACCGACCCTCAGTAACAGCAGTGTGTACCATCCCCTCCCTCCCCCCCCTCACCGACCCTCAGTAACAGCAGTGTGTACCATCCCCTCCCTCCCCCACCGACCCTCAGTAACAGCAGTGTGTACCATCCCCTCCCCTCCCCCCACCGACCCTCAGTAACAGCAGTGTGTACCATCCCCTCCCCTCCCCCCACCGACCCTCAGTAACAGCAGTGTGTACCATCCCCTCCCCCCCCCACCGACCCTCAGTAACAGCAGTGTGTACCATCCCATCCCTCCCCCCCCACCGACCCCCAGTAACAGCAGTGTGTACCATCCCCTCCCCCTCCCACTGACCCTCAGTAACAGCAGTGTGTACCATCCCCTCCCTCGCCCCACCGACCCTCAGTAACAGCAGTGTGTACCATCCCCTCCCCCCCCACCGACCCTCAGTAACAGCAGTGTGTACCATCCCCTCCCCCCCCCACCGACCCTCAGTAACAGCAGTGTGTACCATCCCCTCCCCCCCCCCACCGACCCTCAGTAACAGCAGTGTGTACCATCCCATCCCTCCCCCCCCACCGACCCCCAGTAACAGCAGTGTGTACCATCCCCTCCCTCCCTCCCCCCACCGACCCTCAGTAACAGCAGTGTGTACCATCCCCTCCCTCCCCCCACCGACCCTCAGTAACAGCAGTGTGTACCATCCCCTCCCCCCCCCACCGACCCTCAGTAACAGCAGTGTGTACCATCCCCTCCCCCCCACCGACCCCCAGTAACAGCAGTGTGTACCATCCCCTCCCTCCCTCCCCCCACCGACCCTCAGTAACAGCAGTGTGTACCATCCCCTCCCTCCCCCCACCGACCCTCAGTAACAGCAGTGTGTACCATCCCCTCCCCCCCCCACCGACCCTCAGTAACAGCAGTGTGTACCATCCCCTCCCCCCCCCCCACCGACCCTCAGTAACAGCAGTGTGTACCATCCCCTCCCTCCCACCGACCCTCAGTAACAGCAGTGTGTACCATCCCCTCCCTCCCACCGACCCTCAGTAACAGCAGTGTGTACCATCCCCTCCCCCCCCCACCCACCGACCCTCAGTAACAGCAGTGTGTACCATCCCCTCCCTCCCCCCCACCGACCCTCAGTAACAGCAGTGTGTACCATCCCCTCCCTCCCCCCCACCGACCCTCAGTAACAGCAGTGTGTACCATCCCCTCCCTCCCCCACCGACCCTCAGTAACAGCAGTGTGTACCATCCCCTCCCTCCCACCGACCCTCAGTAACAGCAGTGTGTACCATCCCCTCCCTCCCTCCCCACCGACCCTCAGTAACAGCAGTGTGTACCATCCCCTCCCTCCCTCCCCACCGACCCTCAGTAACAGCAGTGTGTACCATCCCCTCCCTCCCACCGACCCTCAGTAACAGCAGTGTGTACCATCCCCTCCCTCCCTCCCCACCGACCCTCAGTAACAGCAGTGTGTACCATCCCCTCCCTCCCACCGACCCTCAGTAACAGCAGTGTGTACCATCCCCTCCCTCCCCCCCACCGACCCTCAGTAACAGCAGTGTGTACCATCCCCTCCCTCCCACCGACCCTCAGTAACAGCAGTGTGTACCATCCCCTCCCTCCCACCGACCCTCAGTAACAGCAGTGTGTACCATCCCCTCCCCCCCCACCAACGCTCAGTAACAGCAGTGTGTACCATCCCCTCCCCCCCCCCACCGACCCTCAGTAACAGCAGTGTGTACCATCCCCTCCCCCCCCCCACCCACCGACCCTCAGTAACAGCAGTGTGTACCATCCCCTCCCCCCCCACCAACGCTCAGTAACAGCAGTGTGTACCATCCCCTCCCCCCCCCCACCGACCCTCAGTAACAGCAGTGTGTACCATCCCCTCCCCCCCCCCACCCACCGACCCTCAGTAACAGCAGTGTGTACCATCCCCTCCCCCCCCACCAACGCTCAGTAACAGCAGTGTGTACCATCCCCTCCCTCCCCCCCACCGACCCTCAGTAACAGCAGTGTGTACCATCCCCTCCCTCCCCCCCCACCGACCCTCAGTAACAGCAGTGTGTACCATCCCCTCCCTCCCCCACCGACCCTCAGTAACAGCAGTGTGTACCATCCCCTCCCCCCCACCGACCCTCAGTAACAGCAGTGTGTACCATCCCCTCCCCCCCCACCGACCCTCAGTAACAGCAGTGTGTACCATCCCCTCCCTCCCCCACCGACCCTCAGTAACAGCAGTGTGTACCATCCCCTCCCCCCCACCGACCCTCAGTAACAGCAGTGTGTACCATCCCCTCCCCCCCCACCGACCCTCAGTAACAGCAGTGTGTACCATCCCCTCCCTCCCCCACCGACCCTCAGTAACAGCAGTGTGTACCATCCCCTCCCTCCCCCCACCGACCCTCAGTAACAGCAGTGTGTACCATCCCCTCCCTCCCCCACAGACCCTCAGTAACAGCAGTGTGTACCATCCCCTCCCTCCCCCCACCGACCCTCAGTAACAGCAGTGTGTACCATCCCCTCCCTCCCCCACCGACCCTCAGTAACAGCAGTGTGTACCATCCCCTCTTTCCCCCCACCGACCCTCAGTAACAGCAGTGTGTACCATCCCGTCCCCCCCCACCGACCCTCAGTAACAGCAGTGTGTACCATCCCCTCCCTCCCCCCCCACCGACCCTCAGTAACAGCAGTGTGTACCATCCCCTCCCTCCCCCACCGACCCTCAGTAACAGCAGTGTGTACCATCCCCTCCCTCCCCCACCGACCCTCAGTAACAGCAGTGTGTACCATCCCCTCCCTCCCCCCCCACCGACCCTCAGTAACAGCAGTGTGTACCATCCCCTCCCTCCCTCCCCCCCACCGACCCTCAGTAACAGCAGTGTGTACCATCCCCTCCCTCCCCAACCGACCCTCAGTAACAGCAGTGTGTACCATCCCCTCCCTCCCCCCCCCACCGACCCTCAGTAACAGCAGTGTGTACCATCCCCTCCCTCCCTCCCCCCCACCGACCCTCAGTAACAGCAGTGTGTACCATCCCCTCCCTCCCCCCCCCACCGACCCTCAGTAACAGCAGTGTGTACCATCCCCTCCCTCCCTCCCCCCCACCGACCCTCAGTAACAGCAGTGTGTACCATCCCCTCCCTCCCCACCGACCCTCAGTAACAGCAGTGTGTACCATCCCCTCCCTCCCCCCCACCGACCCTCAGTAACAGCAGTGTGTACCATCCCCTCCCCCCCCCCACCGACCCTCAGTAACAGCAGTGTGTACCATCCCCTCCCTCCCCCCCACCGACCCTCAGTAACAGCAGTGTGTACCATCCCCTCCCTCCCCCCCCCCACCGACCCTCAGTAACAGCAGTGTGTACCATCCCCTCCCGCCGCCACCGACCCTCAGTAACAGCAGTGTGTACCATCCCCTCCCTCCCCCCCACCGACCCTCAGTAACAGCAGTGTGTACCATCCCCTCCCTCCCCCCCCCCACCGACCCTCAGTAACAGCAGTGTGTACCATCCCCTCCCTCCCCCCCCCCACCGACCCTCAGTAACAGCAGTGTGTACCATCCCCTCCCCTCCCCCCCCCACCGACCCTCAGTAACAGCAGTGTGTACCATCCCCTCCCTCCCCCCCCCCGACCCTCAGTAACAGCAGTGTGTACCATCCCCTCCCTCCCCCCCCCCCCACCCACCCTCAGTAACAGCAGTGTGTACCATCCCCCCCCTCCCCCACCGACCCTCAGTAACAGCAGTGTGTACCATCCCCTCCCTCCCCCCACCGACCCTCAGTAACTGCAGTGTGTACCCTCCCCTCCCCCACCGACCCTCAGTAACAGCAGTGTGTACCATCCCCTCCCCCCCCCACCGACCCTCAGTAACAGCAGTGTGTACCATCCCCTCCCTCCCCCCACCGACCCTCAGTAACAGCAGTGTGTACCATCCCCTCCCTCCGCCCCACCGACCCTCAGTAACAGCAGTGTGTACCATCCCCTCCCTCCCCCCACCGACCCTCAGTAACAGCAGTGTGTACCATCCCCTCCCTCCCCCCACCGACCCTCAGTAACAGCAGTGTGTACCCTCCCCTCCCCCACCGACCCTCAGTAACTGCAGTGTGTACCATCCCCTCCCACCCACCGACCCTCAGTAACAGCAGTGTGTACCATCCCCCCCCTCCCCCCCCCACCGACCCTCAGTAACAGCAGTGTGTACCATCCCCTCCCACCCACCGACCCTCAGTAACAGCAGTGTGTACCATCCCCCCCCTCCCCCCCCCACCGACCCTCAGTAACAGCAGTGTGTACCATCCCCTCCCCTCCCCCCACCGACCCTCAGTAACAGCAGTGTGTACCATCCCCTCCCTCCCCCCCCACCGACGCTCAGTAACAGCAGTGTGTACCATCCCCTCCCACCCACCGACCCTCAGTAACAGCAGTGTGTACCATCCCCTCCCACCCACCGACCCTCAGTAACAGCAGTGTGTACCATCCCCCCCCTCCCCCCCCCACCGACCCTCAGTAACAGCAGTGTGTACCATCCCCTCCCTCCCCCCCACCGACCCTCAGTAACAGCAGTGTGTACCATCCCCTCCCTCCCCCCCCACCGACCCTCAGTAACAGCAGTGTGTACCATCCCCTCCCTCCCCCCCCACCGACGCTCAGTAACAGCAGTGTGTACCATCCCCTCCCACCCACCGACCCTCAGTAACAGCAGTGTGTACCATCCCCTCCCACCCACCGACCCTCAGTAACAGCAGTGTGTACCATCCCCCCCCTCCCCCCCCCACCGACCCTCAGTAACAGCAGTGTGTACCATCCCCTCCCTCCCCCCCACCGACCCTCAGTAACAGCAGTGTGTACCATCCCCTCCCTCCCCCCCCACCGACCCTCAGTAACAGCAGTGTGTACCATCCCCTCCCTCCCCCCCACCGACCCTCAGTAACAGCAGTGTGTACCATCCCCTCCCCCCCACCCACCGACCCTCAGTAACAGCAGTGTGTACCATCCCCTCCCTCCCCCCCACCGACCCTCAGTAACAGCAGTGTGTACCATCCCCTCCCTCCCCCCCACCGACCCTCAGTAACAGCAGTGTGTACCATCCCCTCCCCCTCCCCCACCGACCCTCAGTAACAGCAGTGTGTACCATCCCCTCCCTCCCCCCCCACCGACCCTCAGTAACAGCAGTGTGTACCATCCCCTCCGTCCCCCCCACCGACCCTCAGTAACAGCAGTGTGTACCATCCCCTCCCCCCCCCCACCGACCCTCAGTAACAGCAGTGTGTACCATCCCCTCCCCCCCCCACCGACCCTCAGTAACAGCAGTGTGTACCATCCCCTCCCTCCCCCCACCGACCCTCAGTAACAGCAGTGTGTACCATCCCCTCCCCCCCCCACCGACCCTACGTAACAGCAGTGTGTACCATCCCCTCCCCCCCCCACCGACCCTACGTAACAGCAGTGTGTACCATCCCCTCCCTCCCCCCCCTCACCGACCCTCAGTAACAGCAGTGTGTACCATCCCCTCCCCCCCCCACCGACCCTCAGTAACAGCAGTGTGTACCATCCCCTCCCTCCCCCCCCACCGACCCTCAGTAACAGCAGTGTGTACCATCCCCTCCCTCCCCCACCGACCCTCAGTAACAGCAGTGTGTACCATCCCCTCCCTCCCCCCACCGACCCTCAGTAACAGCAGTGTGTACCATCCCCTCCCACCCACCGACCCTCAGTAACAGCAGTGTGTACCATCCCCCCCCCTCCCCCCCCACCGACCCTCAGTAACAGCAGTGTGTACCATCCCCTCCCTCCCCCCCCACCGACCCTCAGTAACAGCAGTGTGTACCATCCCCTCCCCCTCCCCCACACCGACCCTCAGTAACAGCAGTGTGTACCATCCCCTCCCCCCCCCACCGACCCTCAGTAACAGCAGTGTGTACCATCCCCTCCCTCCCCCCCACCGACCCTCAGTAACAGCAGTGTGTACCATCCCCTCCCTCCCCCCCCCACCGACCCTCAGTAACAGCAGTGTGTACCATCCCCTCCCCCCACCGACCCTCAGTAACAGCAGTGTGTACCATCCCCTCCCTCCCCCCCCACCGACCCTCAGTAACAGCAGTGTGTACCATCCCCTCCCCACCCCCCCACTGACCCTCAGTAACAGCAGTGTGTACCATCCCCTCCCTCCCCCCCACCGACCCTCAGTAACAGCAGTGTGTACCATCCCCTCCCCCCCCCACCGACCCTCAGTAACAGCAGTGTGTACCATCCCCTCCCTCCTCCCCCACCGACCCTCAGTAACAGCAGTGTGTACCATCCCCTCCCCACCCCCCCACTGACCCTCAGTAACAGCAGTGTGTACCATCCCCTCCCCCTCCCCCACACCGACCCTCAGTAACAGCAGTGTGTACCATCCCCTCCCCCCCCCACCGACCCTCAGTAACAGCAGTGTGTACCATCCCCTCCCTCCTCCCCCACCGACCCTCAGTAACAGCAGTGTGTACCATCCCCTCCCCACCCCCCCCACTGACCCTCAGTAACAGCAGTGTGTACCATCCCCTCCCCCTCCCCCACACCGACCCTCAGTAACAGCAGTGTGTACCATCCCCTCCCCCACCGACCCTCAGTAACAGCAGTGTGTACCATCCCCTCCCTCCCACCGACCCTCAGTAACAGCAGTGTGTACCATCCCCTCCCCACCCACCGACCCTCAGTAACAGCAGTGTGTACCATCCCCTCCCTCCCCCACCGACCCTCAGTAACAGCAGTGTGTACCATCCCCTCCCCCCCACCACCGACCCTCAGTAACAGCAGTGTGTACCATCCCCTCCCCCTCCCCCACACCGACCCTCAGTAACAGCAGTGTGTACCATCCCCTCCCCACCGACCCTCAGTAACAGCAGTGTGTACCATCCCCTCCCCTCCCCCCCCCACCGACCCTCAGTAACAGCAGTGTGTACCATCCCCTCCCCTCCCCCCCCCCACCGACCCTCAGTAACAGCAGTGTGTACCATCCCCTCCCCTCCCCCCCCCCACCGACCCTCAGTAACAGCAGTGTGTACCATCCCCTCCCCCCCCACCGACCCTCAGTAACAGCAGTGTGTACCATCCCATCCCTCCCCCCCCACCGACCCTCAGTAACAGCAGTGTGTACCATCCCCTCCCTCCCTCCCCCCACCGACCCTCAGTAACAGCAGTGTGTACCATCCCCTCCCTCCCACCGACCCTCAGTAACAGCAGTGTGTACCATCTCCTCCCCCCCCACCGACCCTCAGTAACAGCAGTGTGTACCATCCCCTCCCCCCCACCGACCCTCAGTAACAGCAGTGTGTACCATCCCCTCCCTCACCCCCCACCGACCCTCAGTAACAGCAGTGTGTACCATCCCCTCCCCCCCCCACCGACCCTCAGTAACAGCAGTGTGTACCATCCCCTCCCCCCCCCCCACCGACCCTCAGTAACAGCAGTGTGTACCATCCCCTCCCCCCCACCGACCCTCAGTAACAGCAGTGTGTACCATCCCCTCCCCCCCCCACCCACCGAACCTCAGTAACAGCAGTGTGTACCATCCCCTCCCCCACCCCCCCACCGACCCTCAGTAACAGCAGTGTGTACCATCCCCCCCCCGACCGACCCTCAGTAACAGCAGTGTGTACCATCCCCTCCCCCCCCCACCGACCCTCAGTAACAGCAGTGTGTACCATCCCCTCCCCCCCCCACCGACCCTCAGTAACAGCAGTGTGTACCATCCCCTCCCTCCCCCCACCGACCCTCAGTAACAGCAGTGTGTACCATCCCCTCCCCCCCCCACCGACCCTCAGTAACAGCAGTGTGTACCATCCCCTCCCTCCCCCCCCACCGACTCTCAGTAACAGCAGTGTGTACCATCCCCTCCGTCCCCCCCACCGACCCTCAGTAACAGCAGTGTGTACCATCCCCTCCCTCCCCCCACCGACCCTCAGTAACAGCAGTGTGTACCATCCCCTCCCTCCCCACTGACCCTCAGTAACAGCAGTGTGTACCATCCCCTCCCTCCCCCCCACCGACCCTCAGTAACAGCAGTGTGTACCATCCCCTCCCTCCCCCCCCACCGACGCTCAGTAACAGCAGTGTGTACCATCCCCTCCCTCCCACCGACCCTCAGTAACAGCAGTGTGTACCATCCCCTCCCTCCCCACTGACCCTCAGTAACAGCAGTGTGTACCATCCCCTCCCTCCCACCGACCCTCAGTAACAGCAGTGTGTACCATCCCCTCCCTCCCCCCACCGACCCTCAGTAACAGCAGTGTGTACCATCCCCTCCCTCCCCCCACCGACCCTCAGTAATAGCAGTGTGTACCATCCCCTCCCTCCCCCCCCACCGACCCTCAGTAACAGCAGTGTGTACCATCCCCTCCCTCCCACCGACCCTCAGTAACAGCAGTGTGTACCATCCCCTCCCTCCCCACTGACCCTCAGTAACAGCAGTGTGTACCATCCCCTCCCTCCCACCGACCCTCAGTAACAGCAGTGTGTACCATCCCCTCCCTCCCCCCACCGACCCTCAGTAACAGCAGTGTGTACCATCCCCTCCCTCCCCCCACCGACCCTCAGTAATAGCAGTGTGTACCATCCCCTCCCCCCCCCACCGACCCTCAGTAACAGCAGTGTGTACCATCCCCTCCCTCCCCCCCACCGACCCTCAGTAACAGCAGTGTGTACCATCCCCTCCCCCGCCACCGACCCTCAGTAACAGCAGTGTGTACCATCCCCTCCCTCCCCCCCCACCGACCCTCAGTAACAGCAGTGTGTACCATCCCCTCCCTCCCCACCGACCCTCAGTAACAGCAGTGTGTACCATCCCCTCCCCCCCCCCACCGACGCTCAGTAACAGCAGTGTGTACCATCCCCTCCCCCCCACCGACCCTCAGTAACAGCAGTGTGTACCATCCCCTCCCTCCCCCCCCACCGACCCTCAGTAACAGCAGTGTGTACCATCCCCTCCCTCCCCACCGACCCTCAGTAACAGCAGTGTGTACCATCCCCTCCCCCCCCCCACCGACGCTCAGTAACAGCAGTGTGTACCATCCCCTCCCTCCCCCACCGACCCTCAGTAACAGCAGTGTGTACCATCCCCTCCCTCCCCCCCCACCGACCCTCAGTAACAGCAGTGTGTACCATCCCCTCCCTCCCCCCACCGACCCTCAGTAACAGCAGTGTGTACCATCCTCTCCCTCCCCCCCACCGACCCTCAGTAACAGCAGTGTGTACCATCCCCTCCCCCCCCCAACCGACCCTCAGTAACAGCAGTGTGTACCATCCCCTCCCTCCCCCCCACCGACCCTCAGTAACAGCAGTGTGTACCATCCCCTCCCTCCCTCCCACCGACCCTCAGTAACAGCACTGTGTACCATCCCCTCCCTCCCTCCCACCGACCCTCAGTAACAGCAGTGTGTACCATCCCCTCCCTCCCCCCACTGACCCTCAGTAACAGCAGTGTGTACCATCCCCTCCCTCCCTCCCACCGACCCTCAGTAACAGCAGTGTGTACCATCCCCTCCCTCCCTCCCACCGACCCTCAGTAACAGCAGTGTGTACCATCCCCTCCCTCCCTCCCACCGACCCTCAGTAACAGCAGTGTGTACCATCCCCTCCCTCCCCCCACTGACCCTCAGTAACAGCAGTGTGTACCATCCCCTCCCCCCCCCGACCCTCAGTAACAGCAGTGTGTACCATCCCCTCCCTCCCCCCCACCGACCCTCAGTAACAGCAGTGTGTACCATCCCCTCCCCCCCCCCCACCGACCCTCAGTAACAGCAGTGTGTACCATCCCCTCCCCCCCCCACCGACCCTCAGTAACAGCAGTGTGTACCATCCCCTCCCTCCCCCCCACCGACCCTCAGTAACAGCAGTGTGTACCATCCCCTCCCCCCCCCACCGACCCTCAGTAACAGCAGTGTGTACCATCCCCTCCCTCCCCCACCGACCCTCAGTAACAGCAGTGTGTACCATCCCCTCCCCCCCCCCCACCGACCCTCAGTAACAGCAGTGTGTACCATCCCCTCCCCCCCCCACCGACCCTCAGTAACAGCAGTGTGTACCATCCCCTCCCTCCCCCCCACCGACCCTCAGTAACAGCAGTGTGTACCATCCCCCCCCTCCCCCCCCCACCGACCCTCAGTAACAGCAGTGTGTACCATCCCCTCCCTCCCCCCCCACCGACCCTCAGTAACAGCAGTGTGTACCATCCCCTCCCTCCCCCCCCGACCCTCAGTAACAGCAGTGTGTACCATCCCCTCCCTCCCCCCCCCGACCCTCAGTAACAGCAGTGTGTACCATCCCCTCCCCACCACCGACCCTCAGTAACAGCAGTGTGTACCATCCCCTCCCCCCCACCGACCCTCAGTAACAGCAGTGTGTACCATCCCCTCCCCCACCGACCCTCAGTAACAGCAGTGTGTACCATCCCCTCCCTCCCTCCTCACCGACCCTCAGTAACAGCAGTGTGTACCATCCCCTCCCTCCCCCCCCCACCGACCCTCAGTAACAGCAGTGTGTACCATCCCCTCCCCCCCACCGACCCTCAGTAACAGCAGTGTGTACCATCCCCTCCCCCCCCACCGACCCTCAGTAACTGCAGTGTGTACCATCCCCTCCCTCCCCCCCCCACCGACCCTCAGTAACAGCAGTGTGTACCATCCCCTCCCCCCCCCCACCGACCCTCAGTAACAGCAGTGTGTACCATCCCCTCCCTCCCCCCCCACCGACCCTCAGTAACAGCAGTGTGTACCATCCCCTCCCCCCCCAACCGACCCTCAGTAACAGCAGTGTGTACCATCCCCTCCCCCCCCCCCACCGACCCTCAGTAACTGCAGTGTGTACCATCCCCTCCCCCCCCCACCGACCCTCAGTAACTGCAGTGTGTACCATCCCCTCCCCCCCCCACCGACCCTCAGTAACAGCAGTGTGTACCATCCCCTCCCCAGCCCCCCACCGACCCTCAGTAACAGCAGTGTGTACCATCCCCTCCCCCCCCACCGACCCTCAGTAACAGCAGTGTGTACCATCCCCTCCCTCCCCCCCCCACCGACCCTCAGTAACAGCAGTGTGTACCATCCCCTCCCTCCCCCCCCACCGACCCTCAGTAACTGCAGTGTGTACCATCCCCTCCCCCCCCCACCGACCCTCAGTAACAGCAGTGTGTACCATCCCCTCCCTCCCCCCACCGACCCTCAGTAACAGCAGTGTGTACCATCCCCTCCCCAGCCCCCCACCGACCCTCAGTAACAGCAGTGTGTACCATCCCCTCCCCCCCCACCGACCCTCAGTAACAGCAGTGTGTACCATACCCTCCCTCCCCCCCCACCGACCCTCAGTAACAGCAGTGTGTACCATCCCCTCCCCCCCCCACCGACCCTCAGTAACAGCAGTGTGTACCATCCCCTCCCTCCCCCCCCACCGACCCTCAGTAACAGCAGTGTGTACCATCCCCTCCCCCCCCACCGACCCTCAGTAACAGCAGTGTGTACCATCCCCTCCCTCCCCCCCCACCGACCCTCAGTAACAGCAGTGTGTACCATCCCCTCCCTCCCCCCACCGACCCTCAGTAACAGCAGTGTGTACCATCCCCTCCCCCCCCCACCGACCCTCAGTAACAGCAGTGTGTACCATCCCCTCCTTCCCTCCCCCCCCGACCCTCAGTAACAGCAGTGTGTACCATCCCCTCCCTCCCCCCCCACCGACCCTCAGTAACAGCAGTGTGTACCA
Organism: Chiloscyllium punctatum; assembly: GCF_047496795.1. Classification (NCBI taxonomy): domain Eukaryota; kingdom Metazoa; phylum Chordata; class Chondrichthyes; order Orectolobiformes; family Hemiscylliidae; genus Chiloscyllium; species Chiloscyllium punctatum. The sequence goes on from NC_092741.1 coordinate 8,168,250, forward strand.
TCCCCTCCCCCCCCACCGACCCTCAGTAACAGCAGTGTGTACCATCCCCTCCCTCCCCCCCCACCGACCCTCAGTAACAGCAGTGTGTACCATCCCCTCCCTCCCCCCACCGACCCTCAGTAACAGCAGTGTGTACCATCCCCTCCCTCCCCCACCGACCCTCAGTAACAGCAGTGTGTACCATCCCCTCCCTCCCCCCCCACCGACCCTCAGTAACAGCAGTGTGTACCATCCCCTCCCCCCCCACCGACCCTCAGTAACAGCAGTGTGTACCATCCCCTCCCCCCCCCACCGACCCTCAGTAACAGCAGTGTGTACCATCCCCTCCTTCCCTCCCCCACCGACCCTCAGTAACTGCAGTGTGTACCATCCCCCCCACCGACCCTCAGTAACAGCAGTGTGTACCATCCCCTCCCTCCCCCCCACCGACCCTCAGTAACAGCAGTGTGTACCATCCCCTCCGTCCCCCCCACCGACCCTCAGTAACAGCAGTGTGTACCATCCCCTCCCCCCCCCACCGACCCTCAGTAACAGCAGTGTGTACCATCCCCTCCCTCCCCCCACCGACCCTCAGTAACAGCAGTGTGTACCATCCCCTCCCTCCCCCTCCCACCGACCCTCAGTAACAGCAGTGTGTACCATCCCCTCCCTCCCCCAACCGACCCTCAGTAACAGCAGTGTGTACCATCCCCTCCCCCCCCCACCGACCCTCAGTAACAGCAGTGTGTACCATCCCCTCCCTCCCCCCCACCGACCCTCAGTAACAGCAGTGTGTACCATCCCCTCCCCCCCACCCACCGACCCTCAGTAACAGCAGTGTGTACCATCCCCTCCCTCCCCCCCCCACCGACCCTCAGTAACTGCAGTGTGTACCATCCCCTCCCTCCCCCCCACCGACCCTCAGTAACTGCAGTGTGTACCATCCCCTCCCTCCCACCGACCCTCAGTAACAGCAGTGTGTACCATCCCCTCCCTCCTCCCCCCCCCGACCCTCAGTAACAGCAGTGTGTACCATCCCCTCCCTCCCCCCCCACCGACCCTCAGTAACAGCAGTGTGTACCATCCCCTCCCTCCCCCCACCGACCCTCAGTAACAGCAGTGTGTACCATCCCCTCCCCCCCCCACCGATGCTCAGTAACAGCAGTGTGTACCATCCCCTCCCTCCCCCCCCTCACCGACCCTCAGTAACAGCAGTGTGTACCATCCCCTCCCTCCCCCCACCGACCCTCAGCAACAGCAGTGTGTACCATCCCCTCCCTCCCACCGACCCTCAGTAACAGCAGTGTGTACCATCCCCTCCCTCCCCCCCCCAACGACCCTCAGTAACAGCAGTGTGTACCATCCCCTCCCTCCCCCCCACCGACCCTCAGTAACAGCAGTGTGTACCATCCCCTCCCCCCCCCACCGACGCTCTGTAACAGCAGTGTGTACCATCCCCTCCCCCCCCCACCGACGCTCTGTAACAGCAGTGTGTACCATCCCCTCCCTCCCCCCCACCGACCCTCAGTAACAGCAGTGTGTACCATCCCCTCCCTCCCCCCACCGACCCTCAGTAACAGCAGTGTGTACCATCCCCTCCCTCCCCCCCACCGACCCTCAGTAACAGCAGTGTGTACCATCCCCTCCCTCCCCCCCACCGACCCTCAGTAACAGCAGTGTGTACCATCCCCTCCCTCCCCCCACCGACCCTCAGTAACAGCAGTGTGTACCATCCCCTCCCTCCCCCCCACCGACCCTCAGTAACAGCAGTGTGTACCATCCCCTCCCTCCCCCCCACCGACCCTCAGTAACAGCAGTGTGTACCATCCCCTCCCTCCCCCCCACCGACCCTCAGTAACAGCAGTGTGTACCATCCCCTCCCTCCCCCCCACCGACCCTCAGTAACAGCAGTGTGTACCATCCCCTCCCTCCCCCCCCACCGACCCTCAGTAACAGCAGTGTGTACCATCCCCTCCCCCCCCACCGACCCTCAGTAACAGCAGTGTGTACCATCCCCTCCCTCCCCCCCACCGACCCTCAGTAACAGCAGTGTGTACCATCCCCTCCCTCCCCCCCACCCACCGACCCTCAGTAACAGCAGTGTGTACCATCCCCTCCCCCACCGACCCTCAGTAACAGCAGTGTGTACCATCCCCTCCCTCCCTCCCCAACCGACCCTCAGTAACAGCAGTGTGTACCATCCCCTCCCCCCCACCGACCCTCAGTAACAGCAGTGTGTACCATCCCCTCCCCCCCACCGACCCTCAGTAACAGCAGTGTGTACCATCCCCTCCCCCCCCCACCGACCCTCAGTAACAGCAGTGTGTACCATCCCCTCCCTCCCCCACCGACCCTCAGTAACAGCAGTGTGTACCATCCCCTCCCTCCCTCCCCCACCGACCCTCAGTAACAGCAGTGTGTACCATCCCCTCCCTCCCTCCCCCACCGACCCTCAGTAACAGCAGTGTGTACCATCCCCTCCCCCACCGACCCTCAGTAACAGAAGTGTGTACCATCCCCTCCCCCCCACCGACCCTCAGTAACAGCAGTGTGTACCATCCCCTCCCCCCCCCCCACCGACAGTAACAGCAGTGTGTACCATCCCCTCCTCCCCTCCCCCCACCGACCCTCAGTAACAGCAGTGTGTACCATCCCCTCCCCCCTCCCCCCCACCGACCCTCAGTAACAGCAGTGTGTACCATCCCCTCCCCCTCCCCCCACCGACCCTCAGTAACAGCAGTGTGTACCATCCCCTCCCCCACCGACCCTCAGTAACAGCAGTGTGTACCATCCCCTCCCTCCCCCCACCGACCCTCAGTAACAGCAGTGTGTACCATCCCCTCCCCCCCCCCACCGACCCTCAGTAACAGCAGTGTGTACCATCCCCTCCCTCCCCCCACCGACCCTCAGTAACAGCAGTGTGTACCATCCCCTCCCTCCCCCCCACCGACCCTCAGTAACAGCAGTGTGTACCATCCCCTCCCTCCTCCCCCCACCGACCCTCAGTAACAGCAGTGTGTACCATCCCTCCCTCCCCCCCCACCGACCCTCAGTAACAGCAGTGTGTACCATCCCCTCCCTCCCCACCCCACCGACCCTCAGTAACAGCAGTGTGTACCATCCCCTCCCCCACCGACCCTCAGTAACAGCAGTGTGTACCATCCCCTCCCTCCCCCCCCCACCGACCCTCAGTAACAGCAGTGTGTACCATCCCCTCCCTCCCTCCCACCGACCCTCAGTAACAGCAGTGTGTACCATCCCCTCCCTCCCCCCCCCACCGACCCTCAGTAACAGCAGTGTGTACCATCCCCTCCCTCCCTCCCACCGACCCTCAGTAACAGCAGTGTGTACCATCCCCTCCCCCCCCCCACCGACCCTCAGTAACAGCAGTGTGTACCATCCCCTCCCCCACCGACCCTCAGTAAACAGCAGTGTGTACCATCCCCTCCCCCCCCACCGACCCTCAGTAACGACAGTGTGTACCATCCCTCCCCCCCCCACCGACCCTCAGTAACAGCAGTGTGTACCATCCCCTCCCTCCCTCCCCCCACCGACCCTCAGTAACAGCAGTGTGTACCATCCCCTCCCCCCTCCCCCCACCGACCCTCAGTAACAGCAGTGTGTACCATCCCCTCCCCCTCCCCCCACCGACCCTCAGTAACAGCAGTGTGTACCATCCCCTCCCTCCCCCCCCACCGACCCTCAGTAACAGCAGTGTGTACCATCCCCTCCCCCACCGACCCTCAGTAACAGCAGTGTGTACCATCCCCTCCCTCCCCCCACCGACCCTCAGTAACAGCAGTGTGTACCATCCCCTCCCTCCCCCCACCGACCCTCAGTAACAGCAGTGTGTACCATCCCCTCCCTCCCCCCACCGACCCTCAGTAACAGCAGTGTGTACCATCCCCTCCCTCCCCCCACCGACCCTCAGTAACAGCAGTGTGTACCATCCCCTCCCTCCCCCCCACCGACCCTCAGTAACAGCAGTGTGTACCATCCCCTCCCCCCCCCCACCGACCCTCAGTAACAGCAGTGTGTACCATCCCCTCCCTCCCCCCACCGACCCTCAGTAACAGCAGTGTGTACCATCCCCTCCCTCCCCCCCCACCGACCCTCAGTAACAGCAGTGTGTACCATCCCCTCCCTCCCCCCCCCACCGACCCTCAGTAACAGCAGTGTGTACCATCCCCTCCCTCCCCCCCCACCGACCCTCAGTAACAGCAGTGTGTACCATCCCCTCCCTCCCCCCACCGACCCTCAGTAACAGCAGTGTGTACCATCCCCTCCCCCCCACCGACCCTCAGTAACAGCAGTGTGTACCATCCCCTCCCCCCCCCACCGACGCTCAGTAACAGCAGTGTGTACCATCCCCTCCCTCCCCCCCCACCGACCCTCAGTAACAGCAGTGTGTACCATCCCCTCCCCTCCCCCCCCCCACCGACCCTCAGTAACAGCAGTGTGTACCATCCCCTCCCCCCACCGACCCTCAGTAACAGCAGTGTGTACCATCCCCTCCCTCCCCCCCCCACCGACCCTCAGTAACAGCAGTGTGTACCATCCCCTCCCTCCCCCCCACCGACCCTCAGTAACAGCAGTGTGTACCATCCCCTCCCCCCCCCCACCGACCCTCAGTAATAGCAGTGTGTACCATCCCCTCCCCCCTCCCCCCCACTGACCCTCAGTAACAGCAGTGTGTACCATCCCCTCCCCCCCCACCGACCCTCAGTAACAGCAGTGTGTACCATCCCCTCCCCTCCCCCCACCGACCCTCAGTAACAGCAGTGTGTACCATCCCCTCCCTCCCCCCCCCACCGACCCTCAGTAACAGCAGTGTGTACCATCCCCTCCCCCCCCACCGACCCTCAGTAACAGCAGTGTGTACCATCCCCTCCCTCCCACCGACCCTCAGTAACAGCAGTGTGTACCATCCCCTCCCTCCCCCACCGACCCTCAGTAACAGCAGTGTGTACCATCCCCTCCCTCCCACCGACCCTCAGTAACAGCAGTGTGTACCATCCCCTCCCTCCCACCGACCCTCAGTAACAGCAGTGTGTACCATCCCCTCCCTCCCACCGACCCTCAGTAACAGCAGTGTGTACCATCCCCTCCCTCCCCCACCGACCCTCAGTAACAGCAGTGTGTACCATCCCCTCCCTCCCACCGACCCTCAGTAACAGCAGTGTGTACCATCCCCTCCCTCCCCCCACCGACCCTCAGTAACAGCAGTGTGTACCATCCCCTCCCTCCCCCCACCGACCCTCAGTAACAGCAGTGTGTACCATCCCCTCCCCCCCCCACCGACCCTCAGTAACAGCAGTGTGTACCATCCCCTCCCTCCCCCCCCACCGACCCTCAGTAACAGCAGTGTGTACCATCCCCTCCCTCCCCCCCCACCGACCCTCAGTAACAGCAGTGTGTACCATCCCCTCCCCCCCTCACCGACCCTCAGTAATAGCAGTGTGTACCATCCCCTCCCTCCCCCCCCACCGACCCTCAGTAACAGCAGTGTGTACCATCCCCTCCCCCCCCCCACCGACCCTCAGTAACAGCAGTGTGTACCATCCCCTCCCCCCCCCCACCGACCCTCAGTAACAGCAGTGTGTACCATCCCCTCCCCTCCTCCCCACCCGACCCTCAGTAACAGCAGTGTGTACCATCCCCTCCCCCCCCCCACCGACCCTCAGTAACAGCAGTGTGTACCATCCCCTCCCCCCCCCCACCGACCCTCAGTAACAGCAGTGTGTACCATCCCCTCCCCCCCCCCACTGACCCTCAGTAACAGCAGTGTGTACCATCTCCAAGATACACTGCAGGAACTCACCAAATATCCTGAGACAGCACCTTCCAAACCCACGACCACTTCCACCTCGAAGGACAAGGGCAGCAGATCCACGGGAACCCCACCCCCTGCAAGTCTCCCTCCAAACCCCTCCCCATCCCGACTGGGAAATATCTCCCCGTTCCCTCACTGTCACTGGGTCCGAATCCTGGAATTCCCTCCCTCAGGGACACTGTGGGTCTACCCACAGCACAGGGACTGCAGCGGGTCAGGAAGGCAGCTCACCCCCACCTTCTCAAGGGGGCAGCGAGAGATCCCCCTTGATCTTCTTGGCTGGTAGTTGAGTTGTGGAGAGTTTACTGGCCTCCTCTTGGTGCTGCTCATTTCGGCCGTGCTGCAGGCCCAGCCCGTTATCCTGTGGGTGATTGAAGGAAGTGTCGTCAGGTTAGTATGGCATCGATGTCTCTGCTTCCCAAGCTTTTGTTTCTTGTTATGATTAGATTCCCTACAGTGTGGAAACAGGCCCTTCGGCCCAACCAGTCCACACTGACCCTCCGAAGAGTAACCCACCCAGACCCATTCCCCTACATTCACCCCTAACTAATGCACCTAACACTACGGGCAATTTAGCATGGCCAATCCACCCTGACCCGCACATCTTTGGACTATGGAGGAAACTCACACAGACACGGGGAGAATGTGCAAACTCCACACAGACAGTCGCCCGAGGCTGGGATCGAACCTGGGACCCTGGTGCTGTGAGGCAGCAGTGAGCCACCATGCTGCCCTTATCTTGGTGTTTTCTCCCAGTATCCCATCCATTCCCACCCTTCCTTCCCCATACCCATCCCACCCACTCCTCCCAGTTCAGCTCTGTGCCCTGAGACTGTCTACAGTTCCTGCCTGTTCCCTGTGAGTCTGAGCTGGGCTTTCACTCCCTCACTCTGTGGCCAGGCTCATGCCAATGTTGAAGCTGCTACAGAGATTTCTGTGATGTTTGGTTTTTGGAAAAGCGAGGAGCTGTCCTGGACCATGTGTATCTGTCCGCACTGTCACCTACAAACAGCTGCCTCAGAGACTCTGCACTCTGCATTCCCCAGCTTCGGTCAAACACACACCCAGAGGATTTGGAGCAAGTGGTTATATTTCCCGATAACTCCCAGAGGACAAACTGGCTGCTCAAACAGATTCAAACCACAAAATAAAACGTAGCTGCAGAAGGTCACTCTCTCTCTGTCTCAGTCTCTCTCTCTGTCTCTCTCTCTGTCTCAGTCTCTCTGTCTGTCTGTCTCTCTCTCTCTCTGTCTCAGTCTCTCTCTCTGTCTCTCTCTCTGTCTCAGTCTCTCTGTCTGTCTGTCTCTCTCTCTCTCTGTCTCAGTCTCTCTCTCTGTCTCAGTCTCTCTCTCTGTCTCTCTCTCTGTCTCAGTCTCTCTGTCTGTCTGTCTCTCTCTCTCTCTGTCTCTGTCTCTCTCTCTGTCTCTCTCTCTGTCTCTGTCTCTCTTTCTCTCTCTGTCTCTCTTTCTCTGTCTGTCTCTCTCTCTCTGTCTCAGTCTCTCTGTCTGTCTGTCTCTCTTTCTCTGTCTGTCTCTCTCTCTCTGTCTCAGTCTCTCTCTCTCCGTCTGTCTCTCTCTGTCACTCTCTCTCTGTCTCAGTCTCTCTGTCTGTCTCTCTCTCTCTCTGTCTCAGTCTCTCTCTCCGTCTGTCTCTCTCTCTCTTTCTCCCCTCTCTTACTCATTCTCTCTCTCTCTGTCTGTCTGTCTCTCTCTCTGTCTCAGTCTCTCTGTCTGTCTGTCTCTCTCTCTGTCTCAGTCTCTCTGTCTCTCTCTCTCTGTCTCAGTCTCTCTGTCTCAGTCTCTCTGTCTGTCTGTCTCTCTCTCTGTCTCAGTCTCTCTGTCTCTCTCTCTCTGTCTCTGTCTCTCTCTCTCTCTCTCTCTCTCTCTCTGTCTCAGTCTCTCTCTCTCCGTCTGTCTCTCTCTGTCACTCTCTCTCTCTCTCAGTCTCTCTGTCTCTGTCTCTCTGTCTGTCTCTCTCTCTCTCTGTCTCAGTCTCTCTCTCCGTCTGTCTCTCTCTCTCTTTCTCCCCTCTCTTACTCATTCTCTCTCTCTCTGTCTTGCTCCATCTCACTCTCACTCACACACTCTCTCACTCTCTCTCTCTCACACCTCCACTGTTCTCCCTTCGCCCTCTCTCTCCCTCTCCACCTCTCTCTCTCTCCCTTTCTGTCTCTCTCTGTCTCACCCCTCTCGCTCTCAGTATGACCCAGGATGACTGTATTGAGATTCAGTGAGTTGTTGTGACAATGTCACGCAGACACAGCTGATATTTCACACTTTGGAAATGGCTCGTTTGGATTATCTTCACAATATATTTCACGAGCTGTTTGTGTTGAGTGCAGAAGGAATGAGGTAGGAGAGAAGACCATTGATCTGTTCGTTCTCACACCCAGTTCTGGGGGATTGCTGACACAGAGGATAAGTCACTCAGAGGAGATCTGCAAATCAATTCGACTGCAGGAGGATCCAGTGTCAAACATCACAGTCCCAGGACAGGGACAGATACAGAGTACAGCTCCCTCTACACTGTCCCCCATCACACCCTCCCAGGACAGGGACAGATACAGAGTACAGCTCCCTCTACACTGTCCCCCATCACACCCTCCCAGGACAGGGACAGGGACAGGGACAGAGTACAGCTCCCTCTACACTGTCCCCCATCACACCCGCACAGGACAGGGACAGGGACAGGGACAGAGTACAGCTCCCTCTACACTGTCCCCCATCACACCCTCCCAGGACAGGGACAGATACAGAGTAAAGCTCCCTCTACACTGTCCCCAGACAGGGACAGCATGGGGTCAGATACAGAGTAAAGCTCCCTCTACACTGTCCCCAGACAGGGGCAGCACGGGGTTAGAGTCCTACAGCGTGGAAGCAGACCTTTCCATGTAACCCCCCTCTGCCCATCAGCTACCCCAAACTAAACCCGTGGCTGCATTTGGCTGAAACTGTTTGAATTCTCTCCTATTCAATGTGGTGATTGGAACCAGAGTCCGATGGATCTCATTGTCTCCAGGAGTAGTGCCAGAAGACTGGAGGATAGCAAATGTGGTTCCCCTGTTCAAGAAGGGGAGTAGAGACAATCCTGGTAATTATAGACCAGTGAGCTTTCATTCAATTATGGGTCATGTGTTGGAAGGGGTTATAAGAGATAGGATTTATCATCTAGAGAGGAATAATTTGTGTAGGGATAGTCAGCACAGTTTTGTGAAGGGTAGGTCGTGCCTCACTAACCTTACTGAGTTCTTTGAGAAGGCGACCAAACAGGTAGATGAGGGTAAAGTGGTTGATGTGGTGTATATGGATTTGAGTAAGGTGTTTGATAAGGTTCCCCACTGTACGGAGACACGGGATTCAGGGTGATTTATCAGTTTACATCAAAAATTGGCTAGCTGGGAAATGTTCATCCTGGAGTTCAGTTACTGGTGGTGTACCGCAAGGGTCTGGTCTGGTAAGTAAATTTGCGGATGACACTAAGGTCGGTAGATTTGTGGATAATACTGAAGGGTGTTGCAGGTTACAGAGGGACATAGATAAACTGCAGAGCTGGGCTGAGAGTTGGCAAATGGAGTTTAATGGGGAAAAGTGTGAGGTGATTCACTTTGGTCGGTGTAACAGGAATACAGAGTACTGGGCTATTGGTAAGATTCTTGGTATTGTAGATAAGCAGAGAGATCTCGGTGTCCATGTACACTGATCCCTGAAAGTTGCCATCCAGATTGACAGGGTTGTTAAGAAGGTGTACAGTATTTTGGCCTTTATTAATAGAGGGATTGAGTTCTGGAACCAGGAGGTTTTGCTGCAGCTGTAGAAAGCTCTGGTACGGTCACACTTGGAGTATTGTGTACAGTTCTGGTCACCACATTATAAGAAGGATGTGGAAGCTTTGGTAAGGGTGCAGAGGAGATTTACTAGGATGTTACCTGGTCTGGAGGGAAGGCTGAGGGACTTGAGGCTGTTTTCATTGGAGAGAAGAAGATTGAGAGGTGACTTAATAGAGACATACAAGATAATCAGAGGGTTAGATACGGTGGACAGGGAGAGCCTTTTTCCAAGGATGGGGACGGCAAACACGAGGGGACACAACTTTAAAGTGAGGGGAGATAGGTATAAGACAGATGTCAGAGGTAGTTTCTTTACTCAGAGAGTAGTCAGGGTATGGAATGCCCTGCCTGTAACAGTAGTAGACTCGCCAACTTTAAGAGCATTTAAATGGTGATTGGATAGGGATATGGTTGATAATGACAGTTAGCTGGGCTTCAGACTGTTCCACAGGTCGGCACAACATCGAGGGCAGAATGGCCTGTACTACACGGTGATAGCCCCTACTCCATGTTCCAATTGACTATGAGATCCCTGACTGTGGGTCAGTCACGGAGCCCTGACTGACTGATATAACAAGGATATTCAGAGAGCTCTGAGCTGACTGATCTAACCAGGATATTCAGAGAGCTCTGAGCTGACTGATATAACCAGGATATTCAGGGAGCCCTGACTGACTGATATAACCAGGATATTCAGGGAGCCCTGAGCTGACTGATATAACCAGGATATTCAGGGAGCCCTGACTGACTGATATAACCAGGATATTCAGGGAGCCCTGACTGACTGATATAACCAGGATATTCAGGGAGCTCTGAGCTGACTGATATAACCAGGATATTCTGAGAGCTGGGAGCTGACTGATATAACCAGGATATTCAGGGAGCTCTGACTGACTGATATAACCAGGATATTCAGAGAGCCCTGACTGACTGATATAACCAGGATATTCAGGGAGCCCTGACTGACTGATATAACCAGGATATTCAGGGAGCTCGGAGCTGACTGATATAACCAGGATATTCAGGGAGCTCTGAGCTGACTGATATAACCAGGATATTCTGAGAGCTGGGAGCTGACTGATATAACCAGGATATTCAGGGAGCTCTGACTGACTGATATAACCAGGATATTCAGAGAGCCCTGACTGACTGATATAACCAGGATATTCAGGGAGCTCTGAGCTGACTGATATAACCAGGATATTCAGGGAGCTCTGAGCTGACTGATATAACCAGGATATTCAGGGAGCTCTGACTGACCGATATAACCAGGATATTCAGAGAGCCCTGAGCTGACTGATATAACCAGGATATTCAGAGAGCTCTGAGCTGACTGATCTAACCAGGATATTCAGGGAGCCCTGACTGACTGATATAACCAGGATATTCAGAGAGCTCGGAGCTGACTGATATAACCAGGATATTCAGGGAGCCTTAACTGACTGATATAACCAGGATATTCAGAGAGCTCTGAGCTGACTGATATAACCAGGATATTCAGGGAACCCTGACTGACTGATATAACCAGGATATTCAGAGAGCTCTGAGCTGACTGATATAACCAGGATATTCAGGGAGCTCTGAGCTGACTGATATAACCAGGATATTCAGGGAGCCCTGACTGACTGATATAAACAGGATATTCAGAGAGCTCTGAGCTGACTGATATAACCAGGATATTCAGAGAGCTCTGAGCTGACTGATATAACCAGGGTATTCAGGGAGCTCTGAGCTGACTGATATAACCAGGATATTCAGGGAGCCCTGACTGACTGATATAACCAGGATATTCAGGGAGCTCGGAGCTGACTGATATAACCAGGATATTCAGGGAGCTCTGACTGACTGATATAACCAGGATATTCAGAGAGCCCGGAGCTGACTGGTATAACCAGGATATTCAGGGAGCTCGGAGCTGACTGATATAACCAGGATATTCAGGGAGCCCTGAGCTGACTGATATAACAAGGATATACAGAGAGCTCTGAGCTGACTGATATAACCAGGATATTCAGAGAGCTCTGTCTGACTGATATAACCAGGATATTTAGAGAGCTCGGAGCTGACTGATATAACCAGGATATTCAGAGAGCCCTGACTGACTGATATAACCAGGATATTCAGAGAGCTCTGACTGACCGATATAACCAGGATATTCAGATAGCTCTGAGCTGACTGATATAACCAGGATATTCAGAGAGCTCTGACTGACTGATATAACCAGGATATTCAGAGAGCTCGGAGCTGACTGATATAACCAGGATATTCAGGGAGCCCTGAATGACTGATCTAACCAGGTATATTCAGGGAGCTCTGTCTGACTGATATAACCAGGATATTCAGGGAGCCCTGAGCAGACTGATATAACCAGGATATTCAGGGAGCTCTGACTGACTGATACAACCAGGATATTCAGGGATCTCGGAGCTGACTGATATAACCAGGATATTCAGGGAGCTCTGAGCTGACCGATATAACCAGGATATTCAGAGAGCTCGGAGCTCACTGATATAACCAGGATGTTCAGAGAGCCCTGACTGACTGATATAACCAGGATATTCAGGGAGCTCTGACTGACTGATATAACCAGGATATTCAGGGAGCTTGGAGCTGACTGATATAACCAGGATATTCAGGGAGCTCTGACTGACTGATATAACCAGGATATTCAGAGAGCTCGGAGCTGACTGATATAACCAGGATATTCAGGGAGCTCTGACTGACTGATATAACCAGGATATTCAGGGAGCTCGGAGCTGACTGATATAACCAGGATATTCAGGGAGCTCTGACTGACTGATATAACCAGGATATTCAGAGAGCACGGAGTTGACTGATATAACCCGGATATTCAGAGAGCTCGGAGCTGACTGATATAACCAGGATATTCAGGGAGCTCTGAGCTGACTGATATAACCAGGATATTCAGGGAGCTCTGACTGACTGATATAACCAGGATATTCAGGGAGCTCTGACTGACTGATATAACCAGGATATTCAGAGAGCTCGGAGCTGACTGATATAACCAGGATATTCAGGGAGCTCTGTCTGACTGATATAACCAGGATATTCAGGGAGCTCTGAGCTGACAGATATAACCAGGATATTCAGGGAGCACTGAGCTGACTGATATAACCAGGATATTCAGAGAGCTCGGAGCTGACTGATATAACCAGGATATTCAGGGAGCTCTGACTGACTGATATAACCAGGATATTCAGAGAGCTCGGAGCTGACTGATATAACCAGGATATTCAGGGAGCTCTGACTGACTGATATAACCAGGATATTCAGAGAGCACGGAGTTGACTGATATAACCCGGATATTCAGAGAGCTCGGAGCTGACTGATATAACCAGGATATTCAGGGAGCTCTGACTGACTGATATAACCAGGATATTCAGAGAGCTCTGAGCTGACTGATATAACCAGGATATTCAGGGAGCTCGGAGCTGACTGATATAACCAGGATATTCAGAGAGCTCGGAGCTGACTGATATAACCAGGATATTCAGGGAGCTCTGACTGACTGATATAACCAGGATATTCAGAGAGCTCGGAGTTGACTGATATAACCAGGATATTCAGGGAGCTCTGACTGACTGATATAACCAGGATATTCAGAGAGCTCGGAGCTGACTGATATAACCAGGATATTCAGGGAGCTCTGAGCTCACTGATATAACCAGGATATTCAGGGAGCTCGGAGCTGACTGATATAACCAGGATATTCAGGGAGCTCGGAGCTGACTGATATAACCAGGATGTTCAGAGAGCTCTGTCTGACTGATATAACCAGGATATTCCGTGAGCCCTGACTGACTGATATAACCAGGATATTCAGAGAGCTCGGAGCTGACTGATATAACCAGGATATTCAGGGAGCTCGGAGCTGACTGATATAACCAGGATATTCAGGGAGCCCTGAGCTGACTGATATAACCAGGATTTTCAGAGAGCCCTGACTGACTGATATAACCAGGATATTCAGGGAGCTCTGAGCTGACTGATATAACCAGGATATTCAGGGAGCTCGGAGCTGACTGATATAACCAGGATATTCAGGGAGCCCTGAGCTGACTGATATAACCAGGATATTCAGGGAGCCCTGACTGACTGATATAACCAGGATATTCAGAGAGCTCGGAGTTGACTGATATAACCAGGATATTCAGAGAGCTCTATCTGACTGATATAACCAGGATATTCAGGGAGCTCTGACTGACTGATATAACCAGGATATTCAGAGAGCCCTGAGCTGACTGATATAACCAGGATATTCAGGGAGCCCTGACTGTCTGATATAACCAGGATATTCAGGGAGCTCTCACTGACTGATATAACCAGGATATTCAGAGAGCCCTGACTGACTGATATAACCAGGATATTCGGGGAGGCCTGAGCTGACTGATATAACCAGGATAGTTAGGGAGCTCGGAGCTGACTGATATAACCAGGATATTCAGGGAGCTCGGAGCTGACTGATATAACCAGGATATTCAGAGAGCTCGGAGCTGACTGATATAACCAGGATATTCAGGGAGCTCTGACTGACTGATATAACCAGGATATTCAGAGAGCCCGGAGCTGACTGATATAACCAGGATATTCAGAGAGCTCTGAGCTGACTGATATAACCAGGATATTCAGGGAGCCCTGAGCTGACTGATATAACAAGGATATACAGAGAGCCCTGACTGACTGATATAACCAGGATATTCAGGGAGCTCGGAGCAGACTGATATAACCAGGGTATTCAGAGAGCTCTGACTGACTGATATAACCAGGATATTCAGGGAGCTCTGAGCTGAATGATATAACCAGGATATTCAGGGAGCTCTGAGCTGACTGATATAACCAGGATATTCAGGGAGCTCTGAGCTGACTGATATAACCAGGATATTCAGAGAGCTCTGTCTGACTGATATAACCAGGATATTTAGAGAGCTCGGAGCTGACTGATATAACCAGGATATTCAGAGAGCCCTGACTGACTGATATAACCAGGATATTCAGGGAGCTCTGAGCTGACTGATATAACCAGGATATTCAGAGAGCTCTGTCTGACTGATATAACCAGGATATTCAGAGAGCTCGGAGCTGACTGATATAACCAGGATATTCAGGGAGACCTGACTGACTGATCTAACCAGGATATTCAGGGAGCTCTGTCTGACTGATATAACCAGGATATTCAGGGAGCCCTGAGCAGACTGATATAATCGGGATATTCAGGGAGCTCTGACTGACTGATATAACCAGGATATTCAGGGAGCTCGGAGCTGACTGAGAAAACCAGGATATTCAGTGAGCCCTGACTGACTGATATAACCAGGATATTCAGAGAGCTCTGACTCACTGATATAACCAGGATATTCAGGGAGCTCTGAGCTGACCGATATAACCAGGATATTCAGAGAGCTCGGAGCTCACTGATATAACCAGGATGTTCAGAGAGCCCTGACTGACTGATATAACCAGGATATTCAGGGAGCTCTGACTGACTGATATAACCAGGATATTCAGGGAGCTTGGAGCTGACTGATATAACCAGGATATTCAGGGAGCTCTGACTGACTGATATAACCAGGATATTCAGAGAGCTCGGAGCTGACTGATATAACCAGGATATTCAGGGAGCTCTGACTGACTGATATAACCAGGATATTCAGGGAGCTCGGAGCTGACTGATATAACCAGGATATTCAGGGAGCACTGAGCTGACTGATATAACCAGGATATTCAGAGAGCTCGGAGTTGACTGATATAACCAGGATATTCAGAGAGCTCGGAGCAGACTGATATAACCAGGATATTCAGGGAGCTCTGACTGACTGATATAACCAGGATATTCAGAGAGCTCGGAGCTGACTGATATAACCAGGATATTCAGGGAGCTCTGACTGACTGATATAACCAGGATATTCAGATAGCACGGAGTTGACTGATATAACCCGGATATTCAGAGAGCTCGGAGCTGACTGATATAACCAGGATATTCAGGGAGCTCTGACTGACTGATATAACCAGGATATTCAGAGAGCTCGGAGCTGACTGATATAACCAGGATATTCAGGGAGCTCGGAGCTGACTGATATAACCAGGATATTCAGAGAGCTCGGAGCTGACTGATATAACCAGGATATTCAGGGAGCTCTGACTGACTGATATAACCAGGATATTCAGAGAGCTCGGAGTTGACTGATATAACCAGGATATTCAGGGAGCTCTGACTGACTGATATAACCAGGATATTCAGAGAGCTCGGAGCTGACTGATATAACCAGGATATTCAGGGAGCTCTGAGCTCACTGATATAACCAGGATATTCAGGGAGCTCGGAGCTGACTGATATAACCAGGATATTCAGGGAGCTCGGAGCTGACTGATATAACCAGGTTATTCAGGGAGCCCTGAGCTGACTGATATAACCAGGATGTTCAGAGAGCTCTGTCTGACTGATATAACCAGGATATTCCGTGAGCCCTGACTGACTGATATAACCAGGATATTCAGAGAGCTCGGAGCTGACTGATATAACCAGGATATTCAGGGAGCTCGGAGCTGACTGATATAACCAGGATATTCAGGGAGCCCTGAGCTGACTGATATAACCAGGATTTTCAGAGAGCCCTGACTGACTGATATAACCAGGATATTCAGGGAGCTCTGAGCTGACTGATATAACCAGGATATTCAGGGAGCTCGGAGCTGACTGATATAACCAGGATATTCAGGGAGCCCTGAGCTGACTGATATAACCAGGATATTCAGGGAGCCCTGACTGACTGATATAACCAGGATATTCAGAGAGCTCGGAGTTGACTGATATAACCAGGATATTCAGAGAGCTCTATCTGACTGATATAACCAGGATATTCAGGGAGCTCTGACTGACTGATATAACCAGGATATTCAGAGAGCCCTGACTGACTGATATAACCAGGATATTCAGAGAGCCCTGAGCTGACTGATATAACCAGGATATTCAGAGAGCTCTGAGCTGACTGATATAACCAGGATATTCAGAGAGCTCTGAGCTGACTGATATAACCAGG
Organism: Chiloscyllium punctatum; assembly: GCF_047496795.1. Lineage (NCBI taxonomy): Eukaryota > Metazoa > Chordata > Chondrichthyes > Orectolobiformes > Hemiscylliidae > Chiloscyllium > Chiloscyllium punctatum. The sequence continues at coordinate 8,184,946 of NC_092741.1, forward strand.
ATATTCAGGGAGCCCTGACTGACTGTTATAACCAGGATATTCAGAGAGCTCTGAGCTGACTGATATAACCAGGATATTCAGGGAGCTCTGACTGACTGATAGAACCAGGATATTCAGGGAGCTCGGAGCTGACTGATATAACCAGGATATTCAGGGAGCTCTGAGCTGACTGATATAACCAGGATATTCTGAGAGCTGGGAGCTGACTGATATAACCAGGATATTCAGGGAGCTCTGACTGACTGATATAACCAGGATATTCAGAGAGCCCTGACTGACTGATATAACCAGGATATTCAGGGAGCTCTGAGCTGACTGATATAACCAGGATATTCAGGGAGCTCTGAGCTGACTGATATAACCAGGATATTCAGGGAGCTCTGACTGACCGATATAACCAGGATATTCAGAGAGCCCTGAGCTGACTGATATAACCAGGATATTCAGAGAGCTCTGAGCTGACTGATCTAACCAGGATATTCAGGGAGCCCTGACTGACTGATATAACCAGGATATTCAGAGAGCTCGGAGCTGACTGATATAACCAGGATATTCAGGGAGCCTTAACTGACTGATATAACCAGGATATTCAGAGAGCTCTGAGCTGACTGATATAACCAGGATATTCAGGGAACCCTGACTGACTGATATAACCAGGATATTCAGAGAGCTCTGAGCTGACTGATATAACCAGGATATTCAGGGAGCTCTGAGCTGACTGATATAACCAGGATATTCAGGGAGCCCTGACTGACTGATATAAACAGGATATTCAGAGAGCTCTGAGCTGACTGATATAACCAGGATATTCAGAGAGCTCTGAGCTGACTGATATAACCAGGGTATTCAGGGAGCTCTGAGCTGACTGATATAACCAGGATATTCAGGGAGCCCTGACTGACTGATATAACCAGGATATTCAGGGAGCTCGGAGCTGACTGATATAACCAGGATATTCAGGGAGCTCTGACTGACTGATATAACCAGGATATTCAGAGAGCCCGGAGCTGACTGGTATAACCAGGATATTCAGGGAGCTCGGAGCTGACTGATATAACCAGGATATTCAGAGAGCTCTGAGCTGACTGATATAACCAGGATATTCAGGGAGCCCTGAGCTGACTGATATAACAAGGATATACAGAGAGCTCTGAGCTGACTGATATAACCAGGATATTCAGAGAGCTCTGTCTGACTGATATAACCAGGATATTTAGAGAGCTCGGAGCTGACTGATATAACCAGGATATTCAGAGAGCCCTGACTGACTGATATAACCAGGATATTCAGAGAGCTCTGACTGACCGATATAACCAGGATATTCAGATAGCTCTGAGCTGACTGATATAACCAGGATATTCAGAGAGCTCTGACTGACTGATATAACCAGGATATTCAGAGAGCTCGGAGCTGACTGATATAACCAGGATATTCAGGGAGCCCTGAATGACTGATCTAACCAGGTATATTCAGGGAGCTCTGTCTGACTGATATAACCAGGATATTCAGGGAGCCCTGAGCAGACTGATATAACCAGGATATTCAGGGAGCTCTGACTGACTGATACAACCAGGATATTCAGGGATCTCGGAGCTGACTGATATAACCAGGATATTCAGGGAGCTCTGAGCTGACCGATATAACCAGGATATTCAGAGAGCTCGGAGCTCACTGATATAACCAGGATGTTCAGAGAGCCCTGACTGACTGATATAACCAGGATATTCAGGGAGCTCTGACTGACTGATATAACCAGGATATTCAGGGAGCTTGGAGCTGACTGATATAACCAGGATATTCAGGGAGCTCTGACTGACTGATATAACCAGGATATTCAGAGAGCTCGGAGCTGACTGATATAACCAGGATATTCAGGGAGCTCTGACTGACTGATATAACCAGGATATTCAGGGAGCTCGGAGCTGACTGATATAACCAGGATATTCAGGGAGCTCTGACTGACTGATATAACCAGGATATTCAGAGAGCACGGAGTTGACTGATATAACCCGGATATTCAGAGAGCTCGGAGCTGACTGATATAACCAGGATATTCAGGGAGCTCTGAGCTGACTGATATAACCAGGATATTCAGGGAGCTCTGACTGACTGATATAACCAGGATATTCAGGGAGCTCTGACTGACTGATATAACCAGGATATTCAGAGAGCTCGGAGCTGACTGATATAACCAGGATATTCAGGGAGCTCTGTCTGACTGATATAACCAGGATATTCAGGGAGCTCTGAGCTGACAGATATAACCAGGATATTCAGGGAGCACTGAGCTGACTGATATAACCAGGATATTCAGAGAGCTCGGAGCTGACTGATATAACCAGGATATTCAGGGAGCTCTGACTGACTGATATAACCAGGATATTCAGAGAGCTCGGAGCTGACTGATATAACCAGGATATTCAGGGAGCTCTGACTGACTGATATAACCAGGATATTCAGAGAGCACGGAGTTGACTGATATAACCCGGATATTCAGAGAGCTCGGAGCTGACTGATATAACCAGGATATTCAGGGAGCTCTGAGCTGACTGATATAACCGGGATATTCAGGGAGCTCTGAGCTGACTGATATAACCAGGATATTCAGAGAGCTCGGAGCTCACTGATATAACCAGGATATTCAGGGAGCTCTGACTGACTGATATAACCAGGATATTCAGAGAGCTCGGAGCTGACTGATATAACCAGGATATTCAGGGAGCTCTGACTGACTGATATAACCAGGATATTCAGAGAGCTCTGAGCTGACTGATATAACCAGGATATTCAGGGAGCTCGGAGCTGACTGATATAACCAGGATATTCAGAGAGCTCGGAGCTGACTGATATAACCAGGATATTCAGGGAGCTCTGACTGACTGATATAACCAGGATATTCAGAGAGCTCGGAGTTGACTGATATAACCAGGATATTCAGGGAGCTCTGACTGACTGATATAACCAGGATATTCAGAGAGCTCGGAGCTGACTGATATAACCAGGATATTCAGGGAGCTCTGAGCTCACTGATATAACCAGGATATTCAGGGAGCTCGGAGCTGACTGATATAACCAGGATATTCAGGGAGCTCGGAGCTGACTGATATAACCAGGTTATTCAGGGAGCCCTGAGCTGACTGATATAACCAGGATGTTCAGAGAGCTCTGTCTGACTGATATAACCAGGATATTCCGTGAGCCCTGACTGACTGATATAACCAGGATATTCAGAGAGCTCGGAGCTGACTGATATAACCAGGATATTCAGGGAGCTCGGAGCTGACTGATATAACCAGGATATTCAGGGAGCCCTGAGCTGACTGATATAACCAGGATTTTCAGAGAGCCCTGACTGACTGATATAACCAGGATATTCAGGGAGCTCTGAGCTGACTGATATAACCAGGATATTCAGGGAGCTCGGAGCTGACTGATATAACCAGGATATTCAGGGAGCCCTGAGCTGACTGATATAACCAGGATATTCAGGGAGCCCTGACTGACTGATATAACCAGGATATTCAGAGAGCTCGGAGTTGACTGATATAACCAGGATATTCAGAGAGCTCTATCTGACTGATATAACCAGGATATTCAGGGAGCTCTGACTGACTGATATAACCAGGATATTCAGAGAGCCCTGAGCTGACTGATATAACCAGGATATTCAGGGAGCCCTGACTGTCTGATATAACCAGGATATTCAGGGAGCTCTCACTGACTGATATAACCAGGATATTCAGAGAGCCCTGACTGACTGATATAACCAGGATATTCGGGGAGGCCTGAGCTGACTGATATAACCAGGATAGTTAGGGAGCTCGGAGCTGACTGATATAACCAGGATATTCAGGGAGCTCGGAGCTGACTGATATAACCAGGATATTCAGAGAGCTCGGAGCTGACTGATATAACCAGGATATTCAGGGAGCTCTGACTGACTGATATAACCAGGATATTCAGAGAGCCCGGAGCTGACTGATATAACCAGGATATTCAGAGAGCTCTGAGCTGACTGATATAACCAGGATATTCAGAGAGCTCTGAGCTGACTGATATAACCAGGATATTCAGGGAGCCCTGAGCTGACTGATATAACAAGGATATACAGAGAGCCCTGACTGACTGATATAACCAGGATATTCAGGGAGCTCGGAGCAGACTGATATAACCAGGGTATTCAGAGAGCTCTGACTGACTGATATAACCAGGATATTCAGGGAGCTCTGAGCTGAATGATATAACCAGGATATTCAGGGAGCTCTGAGCTGACTGATATAACCAGGATATTCAGGGAGCTCTGAGCTGACTGATATAACCAGGATATTCAGAGAGCTCTGTCTGACTGATATAACCAGGATATTTAGAGAGCTCGGAGCTGACTGATATAACCAGGATATTCAGGGAACCCTGAGCTGACTGATATAACCAGGATATTCAGAGAGCCCTGATTGACTGATATAACCAGGATATTCAGGGAGCTCGGAGTTGACTGATATAACCAGGATATTCAGAGAGCTCGGAGCTGACTGATATAACCAGGATATTCAGGGAGCTCGGAGCTGACTGATATAACCAGGATATTCAGGGAACCCTGAGCTGACTGATATAACCAGGATATTCAGAGAGCTCGGAGCTGACTGATATAACCAGGATATTCAGGGAGCTCGGAGCTGACTGATATAACCAGGATATTCAGAGAGCCCTGACTGACTGATATAACCAGGATATTCAGGGAGCTCGGAGCTGACTGATATAACCAGGATATTCAGAGAGCTCGGAGCTGACTGATATAACCAGGATATTCAGTGAGCTCGGAGCTGACTGATATAACCAGGATATTCAGGGAGCTCGGAGCTGACTGATATAACCAGGATATTCAGGGAGCTCTGAGCAGACTGATATAACCAGGATATTCAGAGAGCTCTGAGCTGACTGATATAACCAGGATATTCAGGGAGCTCGGAGCTTACTGATATAACCAGGATATCCAGAGAGCCCTGAGCTGACTGATATAACTAGGATATTCAGGGAGCTCGGAGCTGACTGATATAACCAGGATATTCAGGGAGCTCGGAGCTGACTGATATAACCAGGATATCCAGAGAGCCCTGAGCTGACTGATATAACCAGGATATTCAGGGAGCTCGGAGCTGACTGATATAACCAGGATATTCAGGGAGCTCGGAGCTGACTGATATAACCAGGATATTCAGAGAGCTCGGAGCTGACTGATATAACCAGGATATTCAGGGAGCTCGGAGCTGACTGATATAACCAGGATATTCAGAGAGCTCTGAGCTGACTGATATAACCAGGATATTCAGGGAGCTCGGAGCTGACTGATATAACCAGGATATTCAGAGAGCTCGGAGCTGACTGATATAACCAGGATATTCAGGGAGCTCGGAGCTGACTGATATAACCAGGATATTCAGAGAGCTCTGAGCTGACTGATATAACCAGGATATTCAGGGAGCTCGGAGCTGACTGATATAACCAGGATATTCAGAGAGCCCTGACTGACTGATATAACCAGGATATTCAGGGAGCTCGGAGCTGACTGATATAACCAGGATATTCAGGGAGCTCTGACTGACTGATATAACCAGGATATTCAGAGAGCTCGGAGCTGACTGATATAACCAGGATATTCAGGGAGCTCTGACTGACTGATATAACCAGGATATTCAGGGAGCTCGGAGCTGACTGATATAACCAGGATATTCAGGGAGCTCTGAGCTGACTGATATAACCAGGATATTCAGAGAGCTCTGAGCTGACTGATATAACCAGGATATTCAGGGAGCCCTGAGCTGACTGATATAACCAGGATATTCAGAGAGCCCTGACTGACTGATCTAACCAGGATATTCAGGGAGCTCTGAGCTGACTGATATAACCAGGATATTCAGAGAGCTCGGAGCTGACTGATATAACCAGGATATTCAGGGAGCCCTGAGCTGACTGATATAACCAGGATATTCAGAGAGCCCTGAGCTGACTGATATAACCAGGATATTCAGGGAGCTCTGACTGACCGATATAACCAGGATATTCAGGGAGCCCTGACTGTCTGATATAACCAGGATATTCAGGGAGCTCTGACTGACTGATATAACCAGGATATTCAGAGAGCCCTGACTGACTGATATAACCAGGATATTCGGGGAGGCCTGAGCTGACTGATATAACCAGGATATTTAGGGAGCTCGGAGCTGACTGATATAACCAGGATATTCAGAGAGCTCTGAGCTGACTGATATAACCAGGATATTCAGGGAACCCTGACTGACTGATATAACCAGGATATTCAGAGAGCTCTGAGCTGACTGATATAACCAGGATATTCAGGGAGCTCTGAGCTGACTGATATAACCAGGATATTCAGGGAGCCCTGACTGACTGATATAACCAGGATATTCAGAGAGCTCTGAGCTGACTGATATAACCAGGATATTCAGGGAGCTCGGAGCTGACTGATATAACCAGGATATTCAGGGAGCTCTGACTGACTGATATAACCAGGATATTCAGAGAGCCCGGAGCTGACTGATATAACCAGGATATTCAGAGAGCTCTGAGCTGACTGATATAACCAGGATATTCAGGGAGCCCTGAGCTGACTGATATAACAAGGATATACAGAGAGCTCTGAGCTGACTGATATAACCAGGATATTCAGAGAGCTCTGCCTGACTGATATAACCAGGATATTTAGAGAGCTCGGAGCTGACTGATATAACCAGGATATTCAGAGAGCCCTGACTGACTGATATAACCAGGATATTCAGAGAGCTCTGACTGACCGATATAACCAGGATATTCAGAGAGCTCTGAGCTGACTGATATAACCAGGATATTCAGAGAGCTCTGTCTGACTGATATAACCAGGATATTCAGAGAGCTCGGAGCTGACTGATATAACCAGGATATTCAGGGAGACCTGACTGACTGATCTAACCAGGATATTCAGGGAGCTCTGTCTGACTGATATAACCAGGATATTCAGGGAGCCCTGAGCAGACTGATATAATCGGGATATTCAGGGAGCTCTGACTGACTGATATAACCAGGATATTCAGGGAGCTCGGAGCTGACTGAGAAAACCAGGATATTCAGTGAGCCCTGACTGACTGATATAACCAGGATATTCAGAGAACTCTGACTCACTGATATAACCAGGATATTCAGGGAGCTCTGAGCTGACCGATATAACCAGGATATTCAGAGAGCTCGGAGCTCACTGATATAACCAGGATGTTCAGAGAGCCCTGACTGACTGATATAACCAGGATATTCAGGGAGCTCTGACTGACTGATATAACCAGGATATTCAGGGAGCTTGGAGCTGACTGATATAACCAGGATATTCAGGGAGCTCTGACTGACTGATATAACCAGGATGTTCAGAGAGCTCGGAGCTGACTGATATAACCAGGATATTCAGGGAGCTCTGAGCTGACTGATATAACCAGGATATTCAGGGAGCACTGAGCTGACTGATATAACCAGGATATTCGGAGAGCTCGGAGTTGACTGATATAACCAGGATATTCAGAGAGCTCGGAGCTGACTGATATAACCAGGATATTCAGGGAGCTCTGACTGACTGATATAACCAGGATATTCAGAGAGCTCGGAGCTGACTGATATAACCAGGATATTCAGGGAGCTCTGACTGACTGATATAACCAGGATATTCAGAGAGCACGGAGTTGACTGATATAACCCGGATATTCAGAGAGCTCGGAGCTGACTGATATAACCAGGATATTCAGGGAGCTCTGAGCTGACTGATATAACCAGGATATTCAGGGAGCTCTGAGCTGACTGATATAACCAGGATATTCAGAGAGCTCGGAGCTCACTGATATAACCAGGATATTCAGGGAGCTCTGACTGACTGATATAACCAGGATATTCAGAGAGCTCGGAGCTGACTGATATAACCAGGATATTCTGAGAGCTCTGAGCTGACTGATATAACCAGGATATTCAGGGAGCTCGGAGCTGACTGATATAACCAGGATATTCAGTGAGCCCTGACTGACTGATATAACCAGGATATTCAGAGAGCTCTGACTCACTGATATAACCAGGGTATTCAGGGAGCCCTGACTGACCGATATAACCAGGATATTCAGAGAGCTCGGAGCTGACTGATATAACCAGGATATTCAGGGAGCCCTGACTGACTGATATAACCAGGATATTCAGGGAGCTCGGAGCTGACTGATATAACCAGGATATTCAGGGAGCTCGGAGCTGACTGATATAACCAGGATATTCAGGGAGCTCTGACTGACTGATATAACCAGGATATTCAGGGAGCTCGGAGCTGACTGATATAACCAGGATATTCAGGGAGCTCTGACTGACTGATATAACCAGGATATTCAGTGAGCTCGGAGCTGACTGATATAACCAGGATATTCAGGGAGCTCTGAGCTGACTGATATAACCAGGATATTCAGAGAGCTCTAAGCTGACTGATATAACCAGGATATTCAGGGAGCCCTGAGCTGACTGATATAACCAGGATATTCAGAGAGCCCTGACTGACTGATCTAACCAGGATATTCAGGGAGCTCTGAGCTGACTGATATAACCAGGATATTCAGAGAGCTCGGAGCTGACTGATATAACCAGGATATTCAGGGAGCCCTGAGCTGACTGATATAACCAGGATATTCAGAGAGCCCTGAGCTGACTGATATAACCAGGATATTCAGGGAGCTCGGAGCTGACTGATATAACCAGGATATTCAGGGAGCTCGGAGTTGACTGATATAACCAGGATATTCAGAGAGCTCGGAGCTGACTGATATAACCAGGATATTCAGGGAGCTCGGAGCTGACTGATATAACCAGGATATTCAGGGAACCCTGAGCTGACTGATATAACCAGGATATTCAGAGAGCTCGGAGCTGACTGATATAACCAGGATATTCAGGGAGCTCGGAGCTGACTGATATAACCAGGATATTCAGGGAGCTCGGAGCTTACTGATATAACCAGGATATTCAGAGAGCTCGGAGCTGACTGATATAACCAGGATATTCAGGGAGCTCGGAGCTGACTGATATAACCAGGATATTCAGGGAGCTCGGAGCTGACTGATATAACCAGGATATTCAGGGAGCTCTGACTGACTGATATAACCAGGATATTCAGAGAGCTCTGAGCTGACTGATATAACCAGGATATTCAGGGAGCTCTGACTGACTGATATAACCAGGATATTCAGAGAGCCCGGAGCTGACTGATATAACCAGGATATTCAGAGAGCTCTGAGCTGACTGATATAACCAGGATATTCAGGGAGCTCGGAGCTGACTGATATAACCAGGATATTCAGGGAGCTCTGACTGACTGATATAACCAGGATATTCAGGGAGCTCGGAGCTGACTGATATAACCAGGATATTCAGGGAGCTCGGAGCTGACTGATATAACCAGGATATTCAGGGAGCTCGGAGCTGACTGATATAACCAGGATATTCAGGGAGCTCTGACTGACTGATATAACCAGGATATTCAGGGAGCTCGGAGCTGACTGATATAACCAGGATATTCAGGGAGCTCTGACTGACTGATATAACCAGGATATTCAGAGAGCCCGGAGCTGACTGATATAACCAGGATATTCAGAGAGCTCTGAGCTGACTGATATAACCAGGATATTCAGAGAGCTCTGAGCTGACTGATATAACCAGGATATTCAGGGAGCCCTGAGCTGACTGATATAACAAGGATATACAGAGAGCCCTGACTGACTGATATAACCAGGATATTCAGGGAGCTCGGAGCAGACTGATATAACCAGGGTATTCAGAGAGCTCTGACTGACTGATATAACCAGGATATTCAGGGAGCTCTGAGCTGAATGATATAACCAGGATATTCAGGGAGCTCTGAGCTGACTGATATAACCAGGATATTCAGGGAGCTCTGAGCTGACTGATATAACCAGGATATTCAGAGAGCTCTGTCTGACTGATATAACCAGGATATTTAGAGAGCTCGGAGCTGACTGATATAACCAGGATATTCAGGGAACCCTGAGCTGACTGATATAACCAGGATATTCAGAGAGCCCTGACTGACTGATATAACCAGGATATTCAGGGAGCTCGGAGTTGACTGATATAACCAGGATATTCAGAGAGCTCGGAGCTGACTGATATAACCAGGATATTCAGGGAGCTCGGAGCTGACTGATATAACCAGGATATTCAGGGAACCCTGAGCTGACTGATATAACCAGGATATTCAGAGAGCTCGGAGCTGACTGATATAACCAGGATATTCAGGGAGCTCGGAGCTGACTGATATAACCAGGATATTCAGAGAGCCCTGACTGACTGATATAACCAGGATATTCAGGGAGCTCGGAGCTGACTGATATAACCAGGATATTCAGAGAGCTCGGAGCTGACTGATATAACCAGGATATTCAGTGAGCTCGGAGCTGACTGATATAACCAGGATATTCAGGGAGCTCTGACTGACTGATATAACCAGGATATTCAGGGAGCTCGGAGCTGACTGATATAACCAGGATATTCAGGGAGCTCTGACTGACTGATATAACCAGGATATTCAGGGAGCTCGGAGCTGACTGATATAACCAGGATATTCAGGGAACCCTGACTGACTGATATAACCAGGATATTCAGAGAGCTCTGAGCTGACTGATATAACCAGGATATTCAGGGAGCTCTGAGCTGACTGATATAACCAGGATATTCAGGGAGCCCTGACTGACTGATATAACCAGGATATTCAGAGAGCTCTGAGCTGACTGATATAACCAGGATATTCAGGGAGCTCGGAGCTGACTGATATAACCAGGATATTCAGGGAGCTCTGACTGACTGATATAACCAGGATATTCAGAGAGCCCGGAGCTGACTGATATAACCAGGATATTCAGAGAGCTCTGAGCTGACTGATATAACCAGGATATTCAGGGAGCCCTGAGCTGACTGATATAACAAGGATATACAGAGAGCTCTGAGCTGACTGATATAACCAGGATATTCAGAGAGCTCTGCCTGACTGATATAACCAGGATATTTAGAGAGCTCGGAGCTGACTGATATAACCAGGATATTCAGAGAGCCCTGACTGACTGATATAACCAGGATATTCAGAGAGCTCTGACTGACCGATATAACCAGGATATTCAGAGAGCTCTGAGCTGACTGATATAACCAGGATATTCAGAGAGCTCTGTCTGACTGATATAACCAGGATATTCAGAGAGCTCGGAGCTGACTGATATAACCAGGATATTCAGGGAGACCTGACTGACTGATCTAACCAGGATATTCAGGGAGCTCTGTCTGACTGATATAACCAGGATATTCAGGGAGCCCTGAGCAGACTGATATAATCGGGATATTCAGGGAGCTCTGACTGACTGATATAACCAGGATATTCAGGGAGCTCGGAGCTGACTGAGAAAACCAGGATATTCAGTGAGCCCTGACTGACTGATATAACCAGGATATTCAGAGAACTCTGACTCACTGATATAACCAGGATATTCAGGGAGCTCTGAGCTGACCGATATAACCAGGATATTCAGAGAGCTCGGAGCTCACTGATATAACCAGGATGTTCAGAGAGCCCTGACTGACTGATATAACCAGGATATTCAGGGAGCTCTGACTGACTGATATAACCAGGATATTCAGGGAGCTTGGAGCTGACTGATATAACCAGGATATTCAGGGAGCTCTGACTGACTGATATAACCAGGATGTTCAGAGAGCTCGGAGCTGACTGATATAACCAGGATATTCAGGGAGCTCTGACTGACTGATATAACCAGGATATTCAGGGAGCTCTGAGCTGACTGATATAACCAGGATATTCAGGGAGCACTGAGCTGACTGATATAACCAGGATATTCGGAGAGCTCGGAGTTGACTGATATAACCAGGATATTCAGAGAGCTCGGAGCTGACTGATATAACCAGGATATTCAGGGAGCTCTGACTGACTGATATAACCAGGATATTCAGAGAGCTCGGAGCTGACTGATATAACCAGGATATTCAGGGAGCTCTGACTGACTGATATAACCAGGATATTCAGAGAGCACGGAGTTGACTGATATAACCCGGATATTCAGAGAGCTCGGAGCTGACTGATATAACCAGGATATTCAGGGAGCTCTGAGCTGACTGATATAACCAGGATATTCAGGGAGCTCTGAGCTGACTGATATAACCAGGATATTCAGAGAGCTCGGAGCTCACTGATATAACCAGGATATTCAGGGAGCTCTGACTGACTGATATAACCAGGATATTCAGAGAGCTCGGAGCTGACTGATATAACCAGGATATTCTGAGAGCTCTGAGCTGACTGATATAACCAGGATATTCAGGGAGCTCGGAGCTGACTGATATAACCAGGATATTCAGTGAGCCCTGACTGACTGATATAACCATGATATTCAGAGAGCTCTGACTCACTGATATAACCAGGGTATTCAGGGAGCCCTGACTGACCGATATAACCAGGATATTCAGAGAGCTCGGAGCTGACTGATATAACCAGGATATTCAGGGAGCCCTGACTGACTGATATAACCAGGATATTCAGGGAGCTCGGAGCTGACTGATATAACCAGGATATTCAGGGAGCTCGGAGCAGACTGATATAACCAGGATATTCAGGGAGCTCTGACTGACTGATATAACCAGGATATTCAGGGAGCTCGGAGCTGACTGATATAACCAGGATATTCAGGGAGCTCTGACTGACTGATATAACCAGGATATTCAGTGAGCTCGGAGCTGACTGATATAACCAGGATATTCAGGGAGCTCTGAGCTGACTGATATAACCAGGATATTCAGAGAGCTCTAAGCTGACTGATATAACCAGGATATTCAGGGAGCCCTGAGCTGACTGATATAACCAGGATATTCAGAGAGCCCTGACTGACTGATCTAACCAGGATATTCAGGGAGCTCTGAGCTGACTGATATAACCAGGATATTCAGAGAGCTCGGAGCTGACTGATATAACCAGGATATTCAGGGAGCCCTGAGCTGACTGATATAACCAGGATATTCAGAGAGCCCTGAGCTGACTGATATAACCAGGATATTCAGGGAGCTCGGAGCTGACTGATATAACCAGGATATTCAGGGAGCTCGGAGTTGACTGATATAACCAGGATATTCAGAGAGCTCGGAGCTGACTGATATAACCAGGATATTCAGGGAGCTCGGAGCTGACTGATATAACCAGGATATTCAGGGAACCCTGAGCTGACTGATATAACCAGGATATTCAGAGAGCTCGGAGCTGACTGATATAACCAGGATATTCAGGGAGCTCGGAGCTGACTGATATAACCAGGATATTCAGGGAGCTCGGAGCTTACTGATATAACCAGGATATTCAGAGAGCTCGGAGCTGACTGATATAACCAGGATATTCAGGGAGCTCGGAGCTGACTGATATAACCAGGATATTCAGGGAGCTCGGAGCTGACTGATATAACCAGGATATTCAGGGAGCTCTGACTGACTGATATAACCAGGATATTCAGAGAGCTCTGAGCTGACTGATATAACCAGGATATTCAGGGAGCTCTGACTGACTGATATAACCAGGATATTCAGAGAGCCCGGAGCTGACTGATATAACCAGGATATTCAGAGAGCTCTGAGCTGACTGATATAACCAGGATATTCAGGGAGCTCGGAGCTGACTGATATAACCAGGATATTCAGGGAGCTCTGACTGACTGATATAACCAGGATATTCAGGGAGCTCGGAGCTGACTGATATAACCAGGATATTCAGGGAGCTCGGAGCTGACTGATATAACCAGGATATTCAGGGAGCTCGGAGCTGACTGATATAACCAGGATATTCAGGGAGCTCTGACTGACTGATATAACCAGGATATTCAGGGAGCTCGGAGCTGACTGATATAACCAGGATATTCAGGGAGCTCTGACTGACTGATATAACCAGGATATTCAGAGAGCCCGGAGCTGACTGATATAACCAGGATATTCAGAGAGCTCTGAGCTGACTGATATAACCAGGATATTCAGAGAGCTCTGAGCTGACTGATATAACCAGGATATTCAGGGAGCCCTGAGCTGACTGATATAACAAGGATATACAGAGAGCCCTGACTGACTGATATAACCAGGATATTCAGGGAGCTCGGAGCAGACTGATATAACCAGGGTATTCAGAGAGCTCTGACTGACTGATATAACCAGGATATTCAGGGAGCTCTGAGCTGAATGATATAACCAGGATATTCAGGGAGCTCTGAGCTGACTGATATAACCAGGATATTCAGGGAGCTCTGAGCTGACTGATATAACCAGGATATTCAGAGAGCTCTGTCTGACTGATATAACCAGGATATTTAGAGAGCTCGGAGCTGACTGATATAACCAGGATATTCAGGGAACCCTGAGCTGACTGATATAACCAGGATATTCAGAGAGCCCTGACTGACTGATATAACCAGGATATTCAGGGAGCTCGGAGTTGACTGATATAACCAGGATATTCAGAGAGCTCGGAGCTGACTGATATAACCAGGATATTCAGGGAGCTCGGAGCTGACTGATATAACCAGGATATTCAGGGAACCCTGAGCTGACTGATATAACCAGGATATTCAGAGAGCTCGGAGCTGACTGATATAACCAGGATATTCAGGGAGCTCGGAGCTGACTGATATAACCAGGATATTCAGAGAGCCCTGACTGACTGATATAACCAGGATATTCAGGGAGCTCGGAGCTGACTGATATAACCAGGATATTCAGAGAGCTCGGAGCTGACTGATATAACCAGGATATTCAGTGAGCTCGGAGCTGACTGATATAACCAGGATATTCAGGGAGCTCGGAGCTGACTGATATAACCAGGATATTCAGGGAGCTCTGAGCAGACTGATATAACCAGGATATTCAGAGAGCTCTGAGCTGACTGATATAACCAGGATATTCAGGGAGCTCGGAGCTTACTGATATAACCAGGATATCCAGAGAGCCCTGAGCTGACTGATATAACTAGGATATTCAGGGAGCTCGGAGCTGACTGATATAACCAGGATATTCAGGGAGCTCGGAGCTGACTGATATAACCAGGATATCCAGAGAGCCCTGAGCTGACTGATATAACCAGGATATTCAGGGAGCTCGGAGCTGACTGATATAACCAGGATATTCAGGGAGCTCGGAGCTGACTGATATAACCAGGATATTCAGAGAGCTCGGAGCTGACTGATATAACCAGGATATTCAGGGAGCTCGGAGCTGACTGATATAACCAGGATATTCAGAGAGCTCTGAGCTGACTGATATAACCAGGATATTCAGGGAGCTCGGAGCTGACTGATATAACCAGGATATTCAGAGAGCTCGGAGCTGACTGATATAACCAGGATATTCAGGGAGCTCGGAGCTGACTGATATAACCAGGATATTCAGAGAGCTCTGAGCTGACTGATATAACCAGGATATTCAGGGAGCTCGGAGCTGACTGATATAACCAGGATATTCAGAGAGCCCTGACTGACTGATATAACCAGGATATTCAGGGAGCTCGGAGCTGACTGATATAACCAGGATATTCAGGGAGCTCTGACTGACTGATATAACCAGGATATTCAGAGAGCTCGGAGCTGACTGATATAACCAGGATATTCAGGGAGCTCTGACTGACTGATATAACCAGGATATTCAGGGAGCTCGGAGCTGACTGATATAACCAGGATATTCAGGGAGCTCTGAGCTGACTGATATAACCAGGATATTCAGAGAGCTCTGAGCTGACTGATATAACCAGGATATTCAGGGAGCCCTGAGCTGACTGATATAACCAGGATATTCAGAGAGCCCTGACTGACTGATCTAACCAGGATATTCAGGGAGCTCTGAGCTGACTGATATAACCAGGATATTCAGAGAGCTCGGAGCTGACTGATATAACCAGGATATTCAGGGAGCCCTGAGCTGACTGATATAACCAGGATATTCAGAGAGCCCTGAGCTGACTGATATAACCAGGATATTCAGGGAGCTCTGACTGACCGATATAACCAGGATATTCAGGGAGCCCTGACTGTCTGATATAACCAGGATATTCAGGGAGCTCTGACTGACTGATATAACCAGGATATTCAGAGAGCCCTGACTGACTGATATAACCAGGATATTCGGGGAGGCCTGAGCTGACTGATATAACCAGGATATTTAGGGAGCTCGGAGCTGACTGATATAACCAGGATATTCAGGGAGCTCGGAGCTGACTGATATAACCAGGATATTCAGAGAGCTCGGAGCTGACTGATATAACCAGGATATTCAGGGAGCCTTAACTGACTGATATAACCAGGATATTCAGGGAGCTCGGAGCTGACTGATATAACCAGGATATTCAGAGAGCTCTGAGCTGACTGATATAACCAGGATATTCAGGGAACCCTGACTGACTGATATAACCAGGATATTCAGAGAGCTCTGAGCTGACTGATATAACCAGGATATTCAGGGAGCTCTGAGCTGACTGATATAACCAGGATATTCAGGGAGCCCTGACTGACTGATATAACCAGGATATTCAGAGAGCTCTGAGCTGACTGATATAACCAGGATATTCAGGGAGCTCGGAGCTGACTGATATAACCAGGATATTCAGGGAGCTCTGACTGACTGATATAACCAGGATATTCAGAGAGCCCGGAGCTGACTGATATAACCAGGATATTCAGAGAGCTCTGAGCTGACTGATATAACCAGGATATTCAGGGAGCCCTGAGCTGACTGATATAACAAGGATATACAGAGAGCTCTGAGCTGACTGATATAACCAGGATATTCAGAGAGCTCTGCCTGACTGATATAACCAGGATATTTAGAGAGCTCGGAGCTGACTGATATAACCAGGATATTCAGAGAGCCCTGACTGACTGATATAACCAGGATATTCAGAGAGCTCTGACTGACCGATATAACCAGGATATTCAGAGAGCTCTGAGCTGACTGATATAACCAGGATATTCAGAGAGCTCTGTCTGACTGATATAACCAGGATATTCAGAGAGCTCGGAGCTGACTGATATAACCAGGATATTCAGGGAGACCTGACTGACTGATCTAACCAGGATATTCAGGGAGCTCTGTCTGACTGATATAACCAGGATATTCAGGGAGCCCTGAGCAGACTGATATAATCGGGATATTCAGGGAGCTCTGACTGACTGATATAACCAGGATATTCAGGGAGCTCGGAGCTGACTGAGAAAACCAGGATATTCAGTGAGCCCTGACTGACTGATATAACCAGGATATTCAGAGAACTCTGACTCACTGATATAACCAGGATATTCAGGGAGCTCTGAGCTGACCGATATAACCAGGATATTCAGAGAGCTCGGAGCTCACTGATATAACCAGGATGTTCAGAGAGCCCTGACTGACTGATATAACCAGGATATTCAGGGAGCTCTGACTGACTGATATAACCAGGATATTCAGGGAGCTTGGAGCTGACTGATATAACCAGGATATTCAGGGAGCTCTGACTGACTGATATAACCAGGATGTTCAGAGAGCTCGGAGCTGACTGATATAACCAGGATATTCAGGGAGCTCTGACTGACTGATATAACCAGGATATTCAGGGAGCTCTGAGCTGACTGATATAACCAGGATATTCAGGGAGCACTGAGCTGACTGATATAACCAGGATATTCGGAGAGCTCGGAGTTGACTGATATAACCAGGATATTCAGAGAGCTCGGAGCTGACTGATATAACCAGGATATTCAGGGAGCTCTGACTGACTGATATAACCAGGATATTCAGAGAGCTCGGAGCTGACTGATATAACCAGGATATTCAGGGAGCTCTGACTGACTGATATAACCAGGATATTCAGAGAGCACGGAGTTGACTGATATAACCCGGATATTCAGAGAGCTCGGAGCTGACTGATATAACCAGGATATTCAGGGAGCTCTGAGCTGACTGATATAACCAGGATATTCAGGGAGCTCTGAGCTGACTGATATAACCAGGATATTCAGAGAGCTCGGAGCTCACTGATATAACCAGGATATTCAGGGAGCTCTGACTGACTGATATAACCAGGATATTCAGAGAGCTCGGAGCTGACTGATATAACCAGGATATTCTGAGAGCTCTGAGCTGACTGATATAACCAGGATATTCAGGGAGCTCGGAGCTGACTGATATAACCAGGATATTCAGTGAGCCCTGACTGACTGATATAACCAGGATATTCAGAGAGCTCTGACTCACTGATATAACCAGGGTATTCAGGGAGCCCTGACTGACCGATATAACCAGGATATTCAGAGAGCTCGGAGCTGACTGATATAACCAGGATATTCAGGGAGCCCTGACTGACTGATATAACCAGGATATTCAGGGAGCTCGGAGCTGACTGATATAACCAGGATATTCAGGGAGCTCGGAGCTGACTGATATAACCAGGATATTCAGGGAGCTCTGACTGACTGATATAACCAGGATATTCAGGGAGCTCGGAGCTGACTGATATAACCAGGATATTCAGGGAGCTCTGACTGACTGATATAACCAGGATATTCAGTGAGCTCGGAGCTGACTGATATAACCAGGATATTCAGGGAGCTCTGAGCTGACTGATATAACCAGGATATTCAGAGAGCTCTAAGCTGACTGATATAACCAGGATATTCAGGGAGCCCTGAGCTGACTGATATAACCAGGATATTCAGAGAGCCCTGACTGACTGATCTAACCAGGATATTCAGGGAGCTCTGAGCTGACTGATATAACCAGGATATTCAGAGAGCTCGGAGCTGACTGATATAACCAGGATATTCAGGGAGCCCTGAGCTGACTGATATAACCAGGATATTCAGAGAGCCCTGAGCTGACTGATATAACCAGGATATTCAGGGAGCTCGGAGCTGACTGATATAACCAGGATATTCAGGGAGCTCGGAGTTGACTGATATAACCAGGATATTCAGAGAGCTCGGAGCTGACTGATATAACCAGGATATTCAGGGAGCTCGGAGCTGACTGATATAACCAGGATATTCAGGGAACCCTGAGCTGACTGATATAACCAGGATATTCAGAGAGCTCGGAGCTGACTGATATAACCAGGATATTCAGGGAGCTCGGAGCTGACTGATATAACCAGGATATTCAGGGAGCTCGGAGCTTACTGATATAACCAGGATATTCAGAGAGCTCGGAGCTGACTGATATAACCAGGATATTCAGGGAGCTCGGAGCTGACTGATATAACCAGGATATTCAGGGAGCTCGGAGCTGACTGATATAACCAGGATATTCAGGGAGCTCTGACTGACTGATATAACCAGGATATTCAGAGAGCTCTGAGCTGACTGATATAACCAGGATATTCAGGGAGCTCGGAGCTGACTGATATAACGAGGATATTCAGAGAGCCCTGAGCTGACTGATATAACTAGGATATTCAGGCAGCTCGGAGCTGACTGATATAACCAGGATATTCAGGGAGCTCGGAGCTGACTGATATAACCAGGATATCCAGAGAGCCCTGAGCTGACTGATATAACCAGGATATTCAGGGAGCTCGGAGCTGACTGATATAACCAGGATATTCAGGGAGCTCGGAGCTGACTGATATAACCAGGATATTCAGAGAGCTCGGATCTGACTGATATAACCAGGATATTCAGGGAGCTCGGAGCTGACTGATATAACCAGGATATTCAGGGAACCCTGAGCTGACTGATATAACCAGGATATTCAGAGAGCTCTGAGCTGACTGATATAACCAGGATATTCAGGGAGCTCGGAGCTGACTGACATAACCAGGATATTCAGAGAGCCCTGACTGACTGATATAACCAGGATATTCAGGGAGCTCGGAGCTGACTGATATAACCAGGATATTCATGGAGCTCGGAGCTGACTGATATAACCAGGATATTCAGGGAGCTCGGAGCTGACTGATATAACCAGGATATTCAGAGAGCTCGGAGCTGACTGATATCACCAGGATATTCAGGGAGCTCGGAGCTGACTGATATAACCAGGATATTCAGGGAGCTCGGAGCTGACTGATATAACCAGGATATTCAGGGAGCTCTGACTGACTGATATAACCAGGATATTCAGGGAGCTCGGAGCTGACTGATATAACCAGGATATTCAGGGAGCTCGGAGCTCACTGATATAACCAGGATATTCACGGAGCTCGGAGCTGACTGATATAACCAGGATATTCAGAGAGCTCTGAGCTGACTGATATAACCAGGATATTCAGGGAGCTCGGAGCTGACTGATATAACCAGGATATTCAGGGAGCTCTGACTGACTGATATAACCAGGATATTCAGAGAGCTCGGAGCTGACTGATATAACCAGGATATTCAGGGAGCTCGGAGCTGACTGATATAACCAGGATATTCAGGGAGCTCTGACTGACTGATATAACCAGGATATTCAGAGAGCTCGGAGCTGACTGATATAACCAGGATATTCAGAGAGCTCTGAGCTGACTGATATAACCAGGATATTCAGGGAGCTCTGACTGACTGATATAACCAGGATATTCAGGGAGCTCTGTCTGACTGATATAACCAGGATATTCTGGGAGCTCGGAGCTGACTGATATAACCAGGATATTCAGGGAGCTCGGAGCTGACTGATCTAACCAGGATATTCAGGGAGCTCGGAGCTGACTGATATAACCAGGATATTCAGGGAGCTCTGAGCTGACTGATATAACCAGGATATTCAGGGAGCTCGGAGCTGACTGATATAACCAGGATATTCAGGGAGCTCGGAGCTGACTGATATAACCAGGATGTTCAGAGAGCTCGGAGCTGACTGATATAACCAGGATATTCAGGGAGCTCGGAGCTGACCGATATAACCAGGATATTCAGGGAGCTCTGAGCTGACTGATATAACCAGGATATTCAGGGAGCTCGGAGCTGACCGATATAACCAGGATATTCAGGGAGCTCGGAGCTGACTGATATAACCAGGATATTCAGGGAGCTCTGACTGACTGATATAACCAGGATATTCAGGGAGCTCGGAGCTGACTGATATAACCAGGATATTCAGGGAGCTCGGAGCTGACTGATATAACCAGGATATTCAGGGAGCTCGGAGCTGACTGATATAACCAGGATATTCAGGGAGCTCGGAGCTGACTGATATAACCAGGATATTCAGGGAGCTCGGAGCTGACTGATATAACCAGGATATTCAGGGAGCTCGGAGCTGACTGATATAACCAGGATATTCAGGGAGCTCGGAGCTGACTGATATAACCAGGAGATTCAGGGAGCTCGGAGCTGACTGATATAACCTGGATATTCAGAGAGCCCTGAGCTGACTGATATAACCAGGATATTCAGGGAGCTCGGAGCTGACTGATATAACCAGGATATTCAGAGAGCTCTGAGCTGACTGATATAACCAGGATATTCAGGGAGCTCGGAGCTGACTGATATAACCAGGATATTCAGGGAGCTCTGACTGACTGATATAACCAGGATATTCAGAGAGCTCGGAGCTGACTGATATAACCAGGATATTCAGGGAGCTCGGAGCTGACTGATATAACCAGGATATTCAGGGAGCTCTGACTGACTGATATAACCAGGATATTCAGAGAGCTCGGAGCTGACTGATATAACCAGGATATTCAGAGAGCTCTGAGCTGACTGATATAACCAGGATATTCAGGGAGCTCTGACTGACTGATATAACCAGGATATTCTGGGAGCTTGGAGCTGACTGATATAACCAGGATATTCAGGGAGCTCGGAGCTGACTGATCTAACCAGGATATTCAGGGAGCTCGGAGCTGACTGATATAACCAGGATATTCAGGGAGCTCTGAGCTGACTGATATAACCAGGATATTCAGGGAGCTCGGAGCTGACTGATATAACCAGGATATTCAGGGAGCTCGGAGCTGACTGATATAACCAGGATGTTCAGAGAGCTCGGAGCTGACTGATATAACCAGGATATTCAGGGAGCTCGGAGCTGACCGATATAACCAGGATATTCAGGGAGCTCTGAGCTGACTGATATAACCAGGATATTCAGGGAGCTCGGAGCTGACTGATATAACCAGGATATTCAGGGAGCTCTGAGCTGACTGATATAACCAGGATATTCAGGGAGCTCGGAGCTGACTGATATAACCAGGATATTCAGGGAGCTCGGAGCTGACTGATATAACCAGGATATTCAGGGAGCTCGGAGCTGACTGATATAACCAGGATATTCAGGGAGCTCGGAGCTGACTGATATAACCAGGATATTCAGGGAGCTCTGACTGACTGATATAACCAGGATATTCAGGGAGCTCGGAGCTGCCTGGTCAGAGCCAATGTCCATTGAAGATGTAAATCAATGGGGAAGATGGATGTTTCCAAATGTCTTTTAAAAGCTGGAATTGGACCTAATTCTACAACTTCCTCTGACAGTTCATTCCAGAACAACAGACTCCCACTCTGCCGAGGACATGGAGGTCCTGGGCCTCCCTCACCACCAGACGCCTGGAGGAAGAACGCCTCATCTTCCGCCTCGGAACACTTCAACCCCAGGGCATCAATGTGGACTTCAACAGTTTCCTCATTTCCCCTTCCCCCACCTCACCCTAGTTCTAAACTTCCAGCTCAGTAACTGTCCCCTTGACTTGTCCGGACTTGTCCTACCTGCCTATCTCCTTTTCCACCTATCCACTCCACCCTCCTCCTTGACCTATCACCTTCATCCCCTCCCCCACTCACCCATTGTACTCTATGCTACTCTCTCCCCACCCCCACCCTCCTCTAGCTTATCTCTCCACCCTTCAGGCTCACTGCCTTTATTCCTGATGGTGGGGTTTTGCCTGAAACGTTGATTGTGCTGCTCCTCGGACACTGCCTGACCTGCCGTGCTCTCCCAGCCCCACTAACCCAGACTTAGTTAAAAGGTTACCCCTCAGGTCATTCTGATATCTCTCTCCTTTTACCTTCAACCTCTGCCCCCTTGTTTTGACCTCCCCCACCCTAAAGAAAAGACCTTTGCCATTCACCTTATACACCCCTCATGATGTTATAAATGTCCATAAGGTCATTTGGGAATATTGTGTACAGTTCTGATCTCCATATTTGAGGAAAGACATTCTGGCTATTGAGGGAGTGCAGCGTAGGTTCACGAGGTCAATTCCTGGAATGGCAGGATTGCCTTACACGGAAAGACTGGAGCAACTGGGCTTGTATACCCTTGAGTTTAGAAGACTGAGAGGGGATCTGATTGAAACGTATAGGCTTATGAAAGGACTGGACACTCTGGCAGGAGGGAACATATTTCCGCTGATGGGGGAGTGCCGAACCAGAGGACACAACTTAAAAATACGGGGTAGACCATTTAGGACAGAGATGAGGAGAAACTTCTTCACCCAGAGAGTGGTGGCTGTGTGGAATGCTCTGCCCCAGAGGGCAGTGGAGGCCCAGTCTCTGGATTCATTTAAGAAAGAGTTGGATAGAGCTCTTAAAGATAGTGGAATCAAGGGTTATGGAGATAAGGCTGGAACAGGATACTGATTAAGGATGATCAGCCATGATCATAATGAATGGTGGTGCAGGTTCGAGGGGCCAAATGGCCTACTCCTGCATCTATTGTCTATTGTCTATTGTCACTCCTCCTACAGTTCAGTGTAAGTCGTTTCTGAACCCTCTCCCATGTTTGTTTTTTTATTCATTTATTCACAGGATGAGGGTGTCATTGACCAGGCCAGTATTTATTGCCCACCCCTAATTGCCCAGAGGACCCTTTAGGGTCAACCACATTGCTGTGGGTCTGGAGTCACATGTAGGTCAGACCAGGTGAGGATGGCAGATTTCCCTCCCTAAAGGTGAAACAGATCACCGACGGGTCTGTGATGGGTCTGGATTATTAATTACAGAACTTTTAAAAATTGAATTGAAATTGCACGGTCTGCTATGGTGAGATTTGAACCCGGGTGTCCGGACCATGACCTGGGTCTTGGGACTAACAGTCCAGTGGGTCATCGCTTCCCCTCTGCGGACTGTGCCTTATTGGAGTCAGACAGCCCACATGGTAAACACCATCCCAGGCTGAATACTGGCACTTGTCATAATCTCCTCCCTGTAACAGGGCGACCAGAACTGGACACAGTATCCCAGAAGAGGCCTCACCAATGTCCTGTACAACCCCAACCTGACGCCCCAACTCCCTACACTCAGTGATGTGAGCAATTATGTCCATGAACCCTTGGTGTTGTCAGTTCTACAACACCACCCAGGCCCCTACCATTAACGAGGGAGGTCCTACCAAAACACAACATCACACATTTATCCAAATTCAACTCCATCTGCCACTCCTCAGCCCATTGACCTCCAGGTCACAGTTAAACCAACTGGCAGCAGGTTTCCCTTCAGTTTGACCAGCCCCTGGCTCACTCACACCAAACCATAGTTTGTCACCTTTGTAGATGGGGAGGGTAGACGGGAGAGGGGTAAAGGGAAGGTGAGGAGGTGGTCAGGGGGTGAGGGCAGAGATGGGAGATAGGAGGGTGAAGGGGTGAGGGCAGAGATGGGAGATTGGAGGGTGAAGGGGTGAGGGCAGAGATGGGAAATTGGAGGGTGAAGGGGTGAGGGGAGGAGGTGGGAGATTGGAGGGTGAAGGGGTGAGGGCAGAGATGGGAGATTGGAGGGTGAAGGGGTGAGGGGAGGAGGTGGGAGATTGGAGGGTGAAGGGGTGAGGGAGGAGGTGGGAGATTGGAGGGTGAAGGGGTGAGGGAGGAGGTGGAGATTGGAGGGTGAAGGGGTGAGGGCAGAGATGGGAGATAGGAGGGTGAAGGGGTGAGGGAGGAGGTGGGAGATTGGAGGTGAAGGGGTGAGGGGAGGAGGTGGGAGATTGGAGGGTGAAGGGGTGAGGGGAGGAGGTGGGAGATTGGAGGGTGAAGGGGTGAGGGCAGAGATGGGAGATTGGAGGGTGAAGGGGTGAGGGAGGAGGTGGGAGATTGGAGGGTGAAGGGGTGAGGGGAGGAGGTGGGAGATTGGAGGGTGAAGGGGTGAGGGGAGGAGTGGGAGATTGGAGGGTGAAGGGGTGAGGGCAGAGATGGGAGATTGGAGGGTGAAGGGGTGAGGGAGGAGGTGGGAGATTGGAGGGTGAAGGGGTGAGTGGAGGGGAGGATAGGAGGGTGAAGGGGTGAGGGAGGAGGTGGAGATTGGAGGGTGAGGGGGGAGGAGGTGGAGATTGGAGGGTGAAGGGGTGAGGGAGGGGGGAGATTGGAGGGAAGGGTGAGAGAGGTGGGAGATTGGAGGGTGAAGGGGTGAGGGAGGAGGTGGGAGATTGGAGGGTGAAGGGGTGAGGGAGGAGGTGGGAGATTGGAGGGTGAAGGGGTGAGGGGAGGAGGTGGGAGATTGGGGGTGAAGGGGTGAGGGGAGGAGGTGGGAGATTGGAGGTGAAGGGGTGAGTGGAGAGGAGGTGGGAGATTGGAGGGGTGAAGGGGTGAGGGGAGGAGGTGGGAGATTGGAGGGTGAAGGGGTGAGGGGAGAGGTGGGGAGATTGGAGGGTGAAGGGGTGAGGGGAGGAGGTGGGAGATTGGAGGGTGAAGGGGTGAGGGGAGGAGGTGGGAGATTGGAGGGTGAGAGGGTGAGGGCAGAGATGGGAGATTGGAGGGTGAAGGGGTGAGGGGAGGAGGTGGGAGTTGGAGGGTGAAGGGGTGAGGGAGAGATGGGAGATTGAGGGTGAAGGGGTGGGGGAGGAGGTGGGAGATAGGAGGGGAAGGGGTGAGGGGAGGAGGTGGGAGATTGGAGGGTAGAAGGGGTGAGGGGTGGAGGTGGGATTGGAGGGTGAAGGGTGAGGGGAGGAGGTGGGAGATTGGGTGGGTGAAGGGGTGAGGGGAGGAGGTGGAGATTGTGAAGGTGGGTGAGGGGGTGGAGGTGGGAGATTGGAGGGTAGGGGTGAGGGAGGAGGTGGGAGATTGGAGGGTGAAGGGGTGAGGTGAGGGTGAGGGGAGGGGG